>NW_006239071.1:463945-481780 GCF_000226075.1 Solanum tuberosum
GGTATTCAATTGATCCTTTACATTTTCACCCCGTCATGCAATAGACAATAGGAGCAACAGAAATAAGGTCCCCAAATTTAAAATTATAATACTACTGCCTAGTGCCCATGGGGTTAACACATTTGCCACGAAACACTCGAGAACGAAAAAGATGACTTCACAATCATGTAATCATAACAAGAACTTAGTAGTGTAAGCAGAACTAGTATCGAAGAAAGAAGTAGCTAGAGAGCATTATGTACAATAACAAAAATAAAGCCACAAGCAGCATAATTCTTCGAAAGAAATAATATATGGTTTAAACAATATTCTTGCACACATTCAATACAAACACTTGTCCAAATAATTAACTTTCATTACCCAGTCATAATTCTTCGAAAGAAATTCAGCTACTGTTGATTTGTGCCTTGTCAAGAGTTCCTGATCAAGAATTACAAGTTGATAAGGATAACGTCACAGTTGTAATGATTAGCTAGTTCTTACAGAATAGGAAAAGCTATATATTTTTCCAGAGCCACTTTGCCAACAAGTGCTTGCTTCTAGGAGAAACAAATCACCCCATTCCATAAAATAACTTTCTCCTATAAATATGGATGATAGCAATGGTGAATGAATTCCCATGAAACTAATTCATTTACTTCTTATTGAATTATTTCTAATTTAAAGTAGCAAAAAGGCTTCACTTTCTGCCTTTTCTACCAACTTAATGACATGTGATAGGCAAAGGAGAAGCAGACAGTGATAATCATTCCAGAATCATGATCAAGAGCATTTAACCTTAAAGGTGGCAGCAGCATCAGCAGCAATGTCAAAATTTGGCAGCTGAATATAATCGAAAAACTTCTTCATATGCTCAGACTCCAAGACATACCTAAAAACCAAAGAGCAAATGCAAGTTATCAGAAAAAAGGATCCATTCAGTAGCATGAAGCTACTTTTTTATGTTTCTATCCAAGACATAATCAGGGACTAGAAAGAGATTACTCAAAGAAACTAATTATGTCACCAGCAAGTCAGATAAATAAATCCCCTTACACCAATAAACTTGAAAGAAGCAAAGAAAAAAACTTCTAGACAGTACTAAAAGACAAAAAAAACCCATCAAATAGATTCAGGTGGTTTACCTTGCAACACTCTGGTGGCGAATGCACTCCCTCAACATTGCACCATAATGCAAAGCCATTTCTGTATTCTCATATCTAGATGACATGGGAAAAGGATCATCAGAAGTCAGCAAACACACAAACCGGAGATTAGCAACAGGAATCTCCAGAAACATCTTTTGTGCCGCAAAAATTAAGTTCTGAAAAAATGCTTGCGAAAATGCAGTCGAAAAGTATTACCTCATCCCATTTATGTGATAAAATTTGACTAGCCACACAGTTAACATTATAAGGGTCAAGTAAATACTATCATTTGGACTAATAAAGAAAATAAGGTCTGCTTAATCTCAATTTAATCTCGAGTTTGTCATGGTGTAGAGCTGATGTTTCTAGAGGACCAAAAAGGGGAGTGTTTCAAGCAAAAGAAAATCCTGATAACACGGATTAGACACAGAACACAATAAAGTATAAGGAATACAAGAACTTATTTTTTATCGGTACAAGGAAAACAAGCACTTCTAGTCTAAAAGTCTATATCTAAAAAATGGTTTCTTTCATCCAAAATATCTGACTTAGCGTTCACATGGATACAGATTAGAAACATCTGTCAGAAAGTAAAGGTAGGAAAAACTTAAAGAATATGGAAAACTAGTAAACATGAAAAATTTGACAGGACAAAGCATCATACTAGCAAGTCACCAGATTTTGGATATCTTATGTACTGTAGCTTACCCTAATATTAATTTGTCCATCAGATCAATGTTTGCTTCCAAGTAATCACAAGCAATCAGCCGTGACTGAACCTGCTGTCTCTGCAGATTTGCTACTACTTGAGTTGCATCTTTGCGGGTCTGTGAAATAGAAACATCATTATAATAGGAAAATAAGGAAAAGACAAGAACAAAGATAACAGGCTTAACAGAAGTGAAAGTCCAATTCAAAATGACCCAATAATGTAGTAGAACCATCAAAATGATTGAAGAACAGAAAGCAGATCATACCCTCTCCAAAAAAAGCAACAAAAAAACATAAATAAGACCCCGCTCACGACCTCACGTGACAAGAGAGAGACAATCTGACCGTAAGCAACTTTCTGAACTCATAGAAGATGTTAACTTACCTCTAAATTCAAATTGGGAAGACAATTAATTATTAGCCGAAGCGTGTTCTCTTTGAAGAATTCTAGGGTCAACTGAGCACAAGCCTCAGCGAGGGGTTCGGATTCACCATTCCCATAAAGAATAATCTTTAATTCCCGGATTGACTTGCTTAACTCCATCATCTGCAAATATACATTTAAGAATAAAAAGTGTACAACTTCATTAAAAAAAAGTGCATAACAAACACGATGCTAAACATAATCAAACAAAATAATATTTCATATAACAGCACTATCACATATATATCCCAAATTATTAAGAATCTATATCAGCGACATTCAAAATAGTGGCATTGTCACTGATTCACTGTTGATTCAATCACAATATTCCAGAACGTAGAAAACAAATCAACTCTACTGCATATCACTAGAAAGAACTTATCCACCACTTCCGCTCTTTGCTTAGCAATTAGCGTTCCACATAATAAAATATAATTTTGTTAACAAGCAAATGACGGGGATCCAAATTGTGCTAACTAAAGCTATTGCATTACTCAAAAAATCACAAAGCAATCTTCAAAAATGTCCATTCAAACAAATTGAACCAAATCAATCCACTGCACTTATCTGCCAATTCCGTTGTTGTTTAGCAATCTACAAAATTAAAAATTACATTTTGATCACAAGCAAATGAACTAGATCCAAATTGGACCAACTAAAGCCATCCCATTTCTGAAAAATTCCACAAAACAAGATAATTCAAAAGCATTGATTCAAACAAATTGAACCAAATCAATCAACTTCAGTCCAAAACCAAATTCATTGAGCTTGGCTATATGAATCCTCTATATCCATTCCACTAAATCCACATCACTTAATCACAAACTAAGCCACTTCAAAAAGACTCACTCCAACAATCGATCAATCTATCATCAACTATACCTCAAAACCATATAATTCCTTGTATACTTTGCTCTATTCAGTTCCCATTTTCCTTTCCATACAAGATAAGACAAGGTAAGAATTTTGCAAAAAATAAAAATCAAACCTTTTCTTCTCGTTTGCTTTTCACGAGTGTCGGAACCCCTCAATACATAAGAATCTCATAAAACAAGCTAATTCAATAGCATTCGCTCAAACAAATTAACCAAATCAATCAACCTCAGTCTCAAACCAAATTAGTTGAGATCACTATATGATCCTCTATATCCATTTCTGCTCAATTACAACAACAACAATAACAAGATACTCTGGGGAAGGTACCCTTTCAGCTCACTAATTCACAAACTGAGCCAATTTCTAAACTAACAAAATTAGACAATGTAACAATCAATCATGAACTAAAAACTGAAAAATTTCAAACCTTTTCTTCTCGTTTGCCTTCACGAGTATCATTAACCCGTTCAACATACATAAGAAGTTCACGGGTCTGACGAACAAGGTCAGCAGGAGTCTTGGGCTTAGACTTAAATAAACCCTTCATCTTCGTACTATCACCAGCACCAAAACTATTCTCCCTAAACGATGAAGCAGCAGCTGCTGTTACTGCTTGAATTGGGGACGACAACCTCTGAACCACAATTGGTTGTGGTTCAGAGCTTTTGCCGCCGCCCCCTTTCGGTCCTGAAAAACAGATTCCTATTTTGCTTGATTTTCAATCACACCCACTTCCCCAAATGTTGGATTCTCTACACAATTGATGAATTCTTTCAAACTTCTTCAATACTTCACTATTTTTCATGGGGTTTCATTCTTTCTCCAAGATTTGCAGTAAATTTTTGTGGGGTTATCGAATTTGAATTGGAGAAGATGAAATTAGCTGTTGATCTTGATTCGATCTATGGTGGGTAGTACAAATTGTCTACAAGTATTTGTAGTTTTCTCTTATGCCCAAATTCTTGTTACACTACTGTGCTAACTATTTCTTCTACTTTTATATTACTTTCTTTTTCGGGATTGTTTTGAATTTTATTTGAAATGTATCTCTATTTCTAAGGTAGGAGTACGATTTGTATAGACTTTATCTTTTTCGGATCTTATTTGATAAGATCATACTGAATATGTTATTAAGGGATGTGGAAATCATATCTCTATTTTTAAGATCGGAATATGATTTGTACAGACTTTATCTTCTTTTTTTTCAATCTTAATTGATGAGATCATACTCAGTATATTATTAAGATTTATCTAAATCGTATTTCTATTTTTAAGATAGGAATATGATTTGTATATACTTTACCTTTTTCAAATCTTATTTGATGAGATTATATTGAATATGTTTGTTAGTAGTATTATATTTCTCATTGTAACTCTTGGTATGTTTTCTTTTAATACATCTTACTAATGTTAATATTGTATACTCGCGGTAGAATATTGTATTGGTCTGGTAAGTATTTTTTTATATAATTAATTAAATTGACATGATATTTATTTTTAATTTACTTCATTTGAGTTTTGAATATGATTTTTTTCTTTGAATTTTATTTATTTCGCGCTCAAACAGAAGTTACCTTTGCTTATGTGATATCCTAGTTTGATAGTTTCTCATGATTACATTCTCAGACGGCAAACCTAAAAAGTTAATTACAGATGCTTGAAACCTAATCTTAGGTGAATTTAATGCGAAGATAAATATATCAGGAACTAATTAAGATATCGAAAAAATGAAAAAAGGAAATATATACTCATCAAAAATATGTTGATCAGAGAATAAAATTGAAAGTTCAAGATAAATGAACTTGTCATATACTTATGAAATGGAATATACTATATAATTTTTGGTGATTATGGTAAATATCGTAAATTACCATTTATTAATTTCAGCCTTCCTAACTATGTACACTACTTAGAAATCTTTAATTCTAAAACATTATAGCAACCAAATTTACTATTACTATTTGCCTTTTTTAAACCTCTCATCTTGTGTCCGATAATTTTTATTAGATTTCGATTAAATTTGAATTCACGTATTGTAAGATATATTTTGAGAGTCACACTCATAATAAAAATTGTTAATTTCTAGAAACTCAAAAATTCGAAACCTCATATTAAAAGTATTAAAAGTGTAGGCAATACATGTTGGTATGTTGGTACTACTACTTAATTACTTGATATTTAATTGTGTCCTTTTAATTTTCAAGTTTGTACGGAATTTTAAAGCGATAATAACTATAAAAAGAGAAGAAAAAGGAAAAAGTTGAATTCATTAAAATAAAATAAAATAATTATAATTAAAAAAACAGCTTAAAAGATGGGGCCAATTTATGAGCATTACAATGTATTGTTTAGCAATTGTAGTGTTTCAACGATCATATATAAAATTTGTGCAAGTCATTATCAACATTTTTTCAAGTGATTATCCTAAAAGATGGCACGTTGAGAACTTATGAATTTTTTTATTAAAAATATCTATAATCGATAAGTATTAACTTGGGATAATGACTTTGAACTTTAATAATAAAAAATTGTAATATGAGAGAGTGCTTCTTTTTAGTAGACCTGCAAGTTATGATAAATCTAAAATAGTTAAGTGTCATGAATTTTGAATATCAGATAATTAAGAAAGGTATTAATCTAATATTCGATTTTGATTCTTATTTTTAGAAAGAAAAGTATGTGCGTAGAGAAAAATCAAATGGAATCACAAAGCTATAATAATCTATAATTACTAGGATCCTTAAAGATTATTATTTTTTTCACAAGTCAACTAGTATCATTTTTTTTTACTATATTGTTTTGAGACGTGATTTCTTTTGAACATCTCAAGGGACACAAAATCTTAAAATAATATACAAAGTATTTAAGCTTTTTGTTTGTTTAAAAAATTTCACGTTTGTTTATTTTTTTCTCAAGCAGCTTTGAAAAGAAAAAATCTCTTTCGACAAATTAAAAGAGCTTCTAGAAAAAACTCTAATTTCTTCCACTCGTAAAACTGGCAAAACAATAATAACATATTCGATGTAATTTCAAAAATAAGATATAGATAAAGTAATGTGTACATACGCAAATCCTACTATTCTATTTTTTGAGGCAGATTCAAAACTTCAAAATAAAAAAATCAACAGACTTTTAGAATTCCATACATCCATTTTCAAAATATAGACATTTCTAAGATTATCATGACCATGATTTAGAAAACTCAATTTTCTACTCTCTTTTTTTAATTAGCTTGAAAAGAATAACATGATAGGCTACATTTTTGCTATTTGTGAAATTTACAACATAGTCGAACTATAAGGATCTATTAAATGCAACTTAATCTTGCATATTTAGAATAGAGTCGAACCATAAGGATCTATTAAACGTAAACTTTACCCTGCATTTTGAAAGATGCTATTTAATATTATTGTGTGATAATGCTGTTTTCCTATATCTCCACTTGGAACTTTCCATTTCACTCTATTAAAATCTTTAAAAGAATAAAATGGAAGTGTATGGGGATATCCAATATAAATGTCCTTTTAATCAATAACAGTTGTGTCTATTCCCATCCCACCATTCCTTTGCTTTACATCAATTCTGTGCATATCTCCTTTTTCTTTCTTGTCGAAGGTTTCGAATTCGAGTTCTACAAATAAAATCATGACAAATAAAGTTGTGTTTTTAAGTGAGAGGACTGAAAAGAAAGCTCAACCTATAGAGAGAGAAAGGTCATTCAAAACCTATCATGGCTCCAGAATGAAGGGTTTTGTTCTATGTTATGTTCGATAACTCTATTGGGCCCCTTGACTAGTCTGAATTTGTGTCACAGAAGGTCTATTAGAAGAAAAATGTTCTCTACTAAGATTTTTTTCATACTCAAGGCTCGGAGTCGAATTTTTAATTATATAAAAGTGAAATGATCTTACATCCACTATAATCCTTCGTGGTGGCTGGAAGCTCTAAACCTCCTCATAACAACATTTTTGTAACATTTAAATTTAAATTAATCGAATCAATGAATTCTGAACACTGAATGATTAAATGAAAAGAAGAGAGTGGAGGTATATGGAGTTTTTGAGCCCACTTGCTTGAAGGTCACATGAATACTCTATAGCTTGGCCACTCATTTTGGGCCTTATAACCACCTATCTCCAAACACGTCTATTTAATCAATCCTTCTTTTTTCTTTCATTTCATTATTACAATCTTTAAATTTGAAATTAATATGAAAGAGGTCCTTTTCAACTAAATTAGCTAGAAAAGTCCTTAGATTTATTGCATTGTCATCTAGCTACTAACTTTTCTAGTGAGGATATGCTATGGAATATTGACTTTGCTCTGTGTTTCTTGTAATGCCTTTTTTAATTATTGTTAATGGTGTTGTTCGGATCAGTTTGCATGTATCTTGACTAATTTCACGAGATATTTGTCATCTCTAATTAACAACAAGATGAATAAAGATCCCTACGTTGCATTGTTCGACTTATTTCCATTTCATAAAATTGACATTGTTGATCTTAACTTTATAAAACTTGCTTTTCTGGATATCATAGTCCCATTTAATCTCACTTTAATACTTTCTTTTTTAGAGTTGATGGTAAAAATATATCTAAATTATCACATTTTTGTGAATTTTATTTCTCAACTATCCATTGTTTTATTACCTATCTAAATTATCACCTTTTTTTTTTGTATTTAAACACACCTCGATGTTGAGTTGATCTACACGTGTCTATCTATTAGGAGCAAATATTTGGTCAACTCATCATCAAGATATATTTTAAGATAATTTAGATACGCAAAAGAAATACTAGATAGCTAAGATATGATTTTCTCGACAGAAAAAAAAATATGTTTTTTTTAATCATAAGCCTTTTCTTTCTGCTAGCTAAACTTGCAATGCTTCTATTTTATGTTGAGTGATTGACAAGTCAACAATAACGTCCAAATGACTCAATGTCGATTTAGACTCCAAATTGAAAACTTTGTCCAAAACAAAACAGATAAGCAAACACCACATTTCTTAGTTACCAGAAAATTCAAACAAATAACCCTACAAATTGACTAGTTAGCATATTTTCTCCGTGGATTTAGGATGGATTCAACTGAATTTATTGCTTCCGTTCGGTTAAAGTATAGAAAAAATGCAGTAGGTTGACAGTAAACGGACTAAGTTTATGATAAATTCATTAGTATATACATATATAAAAATGCTAAAACGTATACATATCTTAAACAGTATATACATACACAAAAGAGGACACATTGCAATAATCGGCTGGAAAACAGTACAAAAGTAACTAATAACATGATTAATCCTCACAATAATATATAGATCTTGAACAACATATACAAAAACGTTAAAACGTATACATATATCATAAGATCACGTTGATAATGTTTATTCTCCACAAATTTAAGATAAGTTCTGCGATTTCAACTGAAATAGTTGCTTGGATAAAGGAGGGAGAAGTTTTAGTAGGCTTAATTAAACTCAGCGTGAAATTATCTAATTTCATAACGAATCCTCATGATACAAATCTCAAAAAATATATACATATACAGTACAAAAACATCAAAATATGTTCTAGATAATTGCTTTTATCCAAGAGGAGGAAATTTCCACTCAACGTCAGCGTAAAACTAGTCAATATTAGAAGGAATCCTCATAATACAGATCTCGAAAAATATATGTACACATACAAAAACATTATAATGTATACATATCATAACATACTCACATTGATCATATTTATTCTAAATCCACATACTCAAGATCTTAAATTCACCTAATTTATAACTAATACATATCTCGAACAATATATACATATATAAAAACATTAATAGATATATATACACATAAAATCACGTTTATTCTGAATTCACTAACTCAAGATCTTAAATTTACCAAATTTATATAACCAAATACATATCTCAAACAATACATACATATACAAAAACATTAAAACATAACACATATATATTATTATAACATGACGTTTATTCTGAATCCACTGACTCAAAATCCTTAATCATAATTCATAACCAACACTTACATTTGTTTGAAGGAAGTAAGTTTCTTAATTTTCTCCCATGGTTTATCCCATACAACCACCAAATATTTACGAACATGACCTCCATCTTTAGCGTTAATTACAAGTCGATAATTTGTTCCGGCAACGACTTGACTTTCTCCTTTAATTATACTTTGAAATTCCAATTTTGTCGCTGCCTCTTTATTGTGCTCATTCACCGCGAATTGTCCTATCGCAACCACATAAGGGGTATTTACGTCATTTAACGGGGTCCAACCACCAACTGCACCACCCAACGCGGCGGAGAAATGAAAGAAAATTGAAGAAATTAAGATAATTGACAGAGTCAAGGAGAAAACAGAAAATAATTTGATGGTCATTTTTTATTTTTATTTTTGAGAATGAAAAATGAAAAAAAATTCAAGAGAAAAGTGGGGTTTTGTAATTTAATGGGTGCACTTATTTAAAGGAAAGTGTTAGGTAAAGTGGAGAACCGACAGTCATTCACTAAAGTTTTAAATTATTGTCATGGAAGTATTGTTGTTACGTTTAAGGACCGCTTAATTAGTGGAGTAGATGGTATCTCATAAAAAAAAAAAAGGAGAAAAAGAATAAGAATATTAACACTTTATTTGGATGATTATTACGTATTGTTTCATAATGTATTGTATTGTATTGCTTTAGTGAATATAATATTTGGATAGTTTGTATTGTTCTTCATCGTTACATATTGTCACACATACATAATTTGAATGATAATCTTACAAGAGAAAGTAGAGGATGGAGACAAAGTTACTATGAAAAGTACGATAAAAGATAAAATAGATCAATTATTAAATAATAAGTAAAGACTGACGCAATCACACCAATTTAGTCGTTACACAAAATAAATTTTTTCATCGTTATCTATCAATGAATTTAAACGATACAATACAGTAAAATTTACGTAACAATCAAAATAAATATTATATTTAAATTAATAATACAATATAATAGCATGGGTAACAACCATTGTAATTGATTTCTCCTATCAACATTATTCTAGTCGAACTTGTTGCAGCGAATTTATCTAGATTCTCTCTTTCTCTTTTTTTTTTTTATAATTATTATTATTATTATTAAAAAACATCTAAATTTTTGTTGGTCCGATTAATTTGGATATCAGATAAAGGAGAAGTGTTTCCTCATCGTCTGTTTTATTTTTAATCATTATTATTATTATCATTATTATTATTATTTAAAACATCTAAATTCTCCATTTTTCATCAATTTTGGGTCCTTAATGGGCTGCCAATCACCAAGTGGGCTTGGACCATCATTTGTTGCAACACCTTGGCCCAAGATTGACGCAATTACTACTGTTAAAAGAGTAAAAAGAATAAAGAATTGAAATTGATAACTTTTTTCTTTTAAGAAGAATTTGTTACTAATTGAAAGCAAATTTGGTTAGAACTTAGAAGCATATAAACATTTAGGAAGACAAAGGGCAAGAAAATAACACAAAATGCAATGCTAAATTTGAGTTGTTTATATATTTTTTTTGAATAATAGATACTTTTAAATACTCATACATTTAACTCTATAGCAAGAGCTGGTCGATAAAGGAAATGAGTTTTTTAACATTATTCTTACGATTTTTGTAAACAACCACCGTAAAATCATCTAATTCATTGAATTTTGTACCAACAATATGTAGACTATAAATAATGCCATCGTTAACAATTTTATATTTTCCATCAGTCACTTTCAAAATTCATAGGCATTGCTTTTTATTTTTTTATCACCTTAGGATCCGATGGAGTGAAAGCGTTTACTGAATTTATTGCATTTAAAAATGTAGCGAGTAGGAGTAAGATATATATTCGGATAGCCATTTATATAAATTGTATAGTTTGTGATTTGTGAGAATTGTGAAGTGTATGTCTAATATTTATATTAGTTTTTCACATTGGAAATGTGGTTGAGCTTTTAATTTTTTGACATAACAAGAACATATAATCTTATTTGTTTTTATTGTTTTCCTTTATAGGCGATTATGTAATAAATATTGAGATTTTTTTGTAAACTAATAAGAATATATTGAAACATCTAGTTGGGCCTATGTTCGTGGATTCTCAATTGTTTGGGCTTAAAATTTAGGGTTACTTATCGAAATTCTACTAGTTTAGGAGCTAATTATTTAGATTCACGCTAGTTTGCAATATTATGGATCTTACTTGATTTTAGATTTCGGATACATTTATCTGGCACGTCCAAATATGTCTAGATACATGTGGGTCAAAATTAGGTGTATTAATATAGATACAATATATACAAGTAGATTCGCATGTATCTGGCCCTCTCGCCTCTCTCTTATCTCACTCTCCCCTCTCGCTATATCTAGTATCTCAAATACATGTATCTAGTGTATTTATACATACATGATTTTAAGATGGTTTATGGATATCATGAAAAAAAAAAGGGAAAATTCAATTACACATAATTAACATAGACAAAAGAGTAAGTAACATAAAATAAAATGCTAACTTTGAGTTGTTTATTCGAAAAATATATTCTTCAAATAATATCTAATTGTTGATACCTTTACGTTTTATCCAAGTGATGGATATGAGTTTTCTAACATTATCCTTATAATTTTCGAAAACAATCGTTTTATATTCACTTTCTTCATCGAAATCTATAGCAACAATTGTCAATTCATAAGTGGTACCATTGTTATCAACTCGAAATCTTCCGCTCAACACACTCTCAAGTCTCAATTGAACATCCGGTGATATGATATTTTCACTATTTACTGCAAATTTTGCTATGTCCACCACTTTAGGATCTTTTGGATCTTTTATGAGCTTCCAATCATCATTTGATATAGACGGATCTAGAGTATTCAATACATTTTCAAACGAATTCAGTAACTTTCGACTATCGATTACAGTAAAAGCATGACAGAAGGTGGAAGCAATTACTATCATCATTGAAAGAGTTAAAAGATAATTTGATTTAAAAGCCATTGTTCTTTGAGAAGAATTTGATATTGGAGTGCTTAACACTAATTAATGAGGATATTATTTATAGAAAAATTTGAAAGCTAATTTGGTAAGAAGAATATGAAGAATTAAGTAAGATGATAAATTAATTACTTTAAAGGTAATATACTAATAGTTATTAGATATTTCTTTCTTTATGGTTGACGATAAATTATTTAACTATAAATAGTCAAAGGAAATTAAATTCAAATAACACATGTGATTTGGAAGTAATTAGAATTTTACTATAATTGCTTTCCTTCATAGGAGATTATAAAAGAATATTGAGATTTTTTGTAAACTAATAAGAATATATTGAAACATATAGTTGGGCCTATGCTCATGGATTCTCAATTTTTGGGCTTAAAAAAATAGGGTAACTTACCGAATATCTACTAATTTATGAGCTAATTATTTAGATTCACGCTAGTTTGCAATATTATGGATCTTACCTGATTTTAGACTTCGATTGGCGCATCCACATACGTCTAGGATACATGTATCTTGGATACATGTTGGTCAAAATTAGGTGTAATTGATATAAATATATCATATACAAGTAGATTCACATGTATCTGACCCTCTCGTCTCTCTCTTATCTCACTCTCCTCTCTCCTTGTATCTGGTATTCTAAATACATGTATCTAGTGTGATTCACATGTATCTGGAGATCTCGCTCACCTCCCTCCTATCTCACTTGCCTCTCTCCCTATTTTAGGGTATATGGTAGCAAAAATACGATTAATATTAGACAAAAGAGTAAGTAACATAAAATGAAATGTTAAATTGGGTTTTTTCATTCAAAAATATATTTTGATATAATAGGCACTTGTAAATGCTCATACACTTTAGGTTTTAAGCAAAAAATTAATCAAAGGAAATAAGTTTTCTAACATGGTCCTTAGAATTCTCAAAAACAACTATTTCATAAACATTTACTTCATCGAATTCCATGGCGACAATTGTCAAGTCATAAGTGGTGCCATTATTATCAACTTTAATTCTTCCATCCGATAAACTCTGAAATTCCAATCCAATGTTTTCTGATTGCATATTTTCTGTATTTACTGCAAATTTTGCAATGTCCACCAATTTAGGATTGTTTATATCATTTATTGATATGGACTGCCAATCTCCATGTAACTTTTGATCATCGGCAAAAATATGACAGAAGGTGAAAGCAACTAATACCATATTCAAAAGAAGAAAATTTGATTGAAACACCATTTTTCTTTTAAGAAGAATTTGATATTTGAGTACTTAACACTAATTGGTGAGGATGTTATTTATAGAGAATTTGGTTACAAGTATATGAAGAATTAGGTAGGTAAGATAATAGGTTATGTTTTCTATATGGTTGACTATAAATTACTACTTAACTAACAATAGTCAACGGAAAAATAATAATACATGTGATTTTGAAAGTAATTACAATTCTACTAATTAATGAAGATTTGCTACCTTACTAGTAAATATCTTTCTATTTTATTTGAATTGACATTATCACATATTTTTCTATTTTCTTTGAAGGAAAAATTACTTAAATACACAAGTTATTTTACCATATTTTCTAAAATTCCTTATTATTTAAAAAAATTACAAATATCCCTACTCTCTTCTATTCTCGGATACAACCTTACGCGATGTATCGATCGGATACACCACTTTACGCAATGTATCGATCAGATACATCACTTTATGCGGTGTATCAGTTGGATACATCACTTTACTGATGGACCGGAACGTACGTGATGTAGACGTTGAGTGATGTATCCAAAAGCAAGACGTGATGTATCGATATGTTGAAGGGTGTATCCGAAATCGAGACGCGATGTATTAGGATGTTTTGGGATTTATCCGGATTCCACCAAATTTAAGGGATTTTTGTAATTTGAAAAAGAGTTGGAATAAAATTAAATATAATTAGTTCTTAATACTATGAGATTTGTGTAAAATTCCCTTATGCCAAAGTAAGTCTGATTAGAATTTAGAGGTAATTAGACAATAATTTCTATTTGGTTGGCAATACATTATATATCTAACTAAATAGTCTATGGAAAAAAAGAATTGTTTTAAAAAATACATGTGATTTGGAAATAATTAGTTAGGGAAGATTTGCTACAATGCTAATATTTTCTATTTCATTTGATATGATATTACCACATAAATTAATTAATGGTATCATATTTTTTAACCATAAAAATACATTTAACATTACTTGGAGAAAAAATAAATCTTCTAACCTTGAGTTTCTGTTAAAGAAAAAATAAATAAAGAATGCTATTGTGATGATCTTAACTTCTTCATTATCAATTTCATTCTTAATTTCATTAATTAATGCAGTAAAGGCTCTCAAAAGGACTATAATGCTTGTAATTCATCAAACTTCAAAAGAATTAAATTGGCAAATGAGTGTTGACACAAATACAAAACTCTTAATTGGGTTTTTTTTCATTCAAAAATATATTTTGATATAATAAGCACTTCTTCTAAAATGTTCATACACTTTAGGTTTTAAGCAAAAGACATAAGTGTTCTAACCTTGTCCTTAGAATTCTCAAAAACAACTATATCATAAGAATTTATTTGATTGAATGATATGGCAACAATTCTCAATTCATAAGTGGTGCCATTATTATCAACTTTATATATTCCATCCGATATACTCAGAAATGACAATCCAGAGTCTTTTGGTAGTTTTGTTTGTGTATTTACTGCAAATTTTGCAATCTCCACATATTTAGGATCTTTTAGATCATTTGTTGGTATGCATTGCCAATCACCATGTTGACACGAATCATCATAATCATCTGCATGACAGAATGTGATCAAAGCAACTACTATCATCAAATGAAAAAAATTGAATCGAAACGTCATTTTTCTTTTAAAAAGAATTTGATATTGGAGTAGCTTAACACTAATTGGTGAATTTGATAATACTAATTTGGTGAGGGAATTGTTTATATGAAGATTTAAAAGCAAGTCTGATTAGAGGTAATTAAACTATGATTTCTATATCGTTGGCAATAATTTATATATGTAACTAAATAGTCTAGGAGATAAAAGAATTATTTTAAGTAATACATGTCATGATTTGGAAATAATTAATTAGGGAGGATTTGCTACAATGTTAATTACTAATAAATATTTTTATTTAATTTGATATGACATTACCACATAAATTAGTTAATGTTATCATATTTTCTAACCATAGAAGGACACTAAGACTACATGGAGAAAATAAAAAGGAAATCATCTTACCTTGAGTTTATGCTCAAATATTGTTTTAAATTAATAAATCTAAATAAAAAGGAAAAAAAATAAAGAATGATATTGTGATGATCTTCACTTTTTTTTAAGTCACATATTAAAAGATACTTGAACATAATTCAATATCTTCATTATCAATTTCATTAATTAATATAGTAAAGGCCCCTCAAAAGGACTATAATGCTTGTATACAACCACATGTTTTTCACTTAGATTTAAGCTCCTAAAAAATATGGTTGTAGTTTTGAGCAAAATCAAAAGAATTAAATTGTCAAATGAGTGTTGACACAAATATAAAACTCTTACAATTCCTATAGTTTTCGTCTTATTTCAAAGTTGAACAAGATGATAATTCACATGATTTGTGAAAGATTAAGTGAAAGAAATGAGTTTTCTAATATTGTTTTTGGGGTCATCAAAAACAATTATTGTACTATTTTACAACGACTTAAGATAATAGAATCTCTAAAAAGTCTTATCATTTGAATTAATTACAAAAAATCATTTTTTCCTTCTCTCTTAACATCCGGCTACATTACTTCACATATATCAAGATATATTACAACTTTATTTGTGTACAATGTATTTGGTACAAATGTTATTGTTAATACATTACTCAATCATTTCAAACCTAAATCAGTATGAATATGGTTTATAGTTATGTATTTGATACATAACTCATATATATGATACATAGCCTATGTATCGTTTGCTATATATCGGGTGAATGAGCAATGTATCAGCTAGCGAGTTCTGAAAAATCCGGGATTATTATAATTTAAAAAACTTTTGATATAAGATGTAATTAACACCCAAATTGTTGGGGTTCCTGTACTTTATACTTTTTTATTTTGTGTGTGTTTTTACAAGAGAATAGAGATTATCTAATTGGGCCTATCTTAGAAGTCCTATAAAGCCCAAACATTTGAGATTTTATGAAAGCCCAATTAGTTGCCTCAATAATGTTTATATTAGTGTAGTGAATATACAATCTAAAGAAATAAATCATTAAAACAGACAAACAGTATAAAATTATGTTCACACTCGTCAACAAAAATTAAATCACATTTTGACTACAATCTCATTAATAAATATAAACAAATCTAATTGTGCCTCTTAATTAAAGCAACCAATTTATCAATAAATAAAAAAATCTAATTGTACCTCGAAATTTCCTATAAATAATACCCTCACCAAATTAGTGTTAACCACTCCACTATCAAATATGTCTTTCAAACTAAATTCCCTCCTTTTTATTACTCTTTCGACGATAGCAATTGCTTCCACCTTCTGTCTTGCAACAAATGACGATCAAAAGTTCCCTAAACTACAAGGTATTTGGACGGACTTGGATCCAAATGATCCTAACGTTGTGGACATTGCGAAATTCGCGGTGAAGGAGGCAACTAAGAGAGCTAAAGGTGAAAGAGTATTTACGTATGTGAAAGTGAATAACGCATCCGTTACTCATTTTGATGAATTTGATAACACTTATGATCTTCTTGTTGAGGCCACAGAAACAAAATCTGGTGTCACTAAGGAATATATGGCATTTGCTGAAGAAACTTTGGATAAACAACATAAAGTCCATAAAAGATATCTATTGAGCTTTAATCCAACTTCTTAAAATTATACCAAGTGTATGGTTTAGAAATCTATAATCTTCAACATTGAAGAGCTCCCCAAAATTGACAATTTTTCTGTGGATGCAAGAAATACTTTATGCTTCCTATACCAAGAATTGAGAATATGAGTAACATTACTTTATTCAAATTCTCAGCAAGGCAAGGTTCATAATGAACATACAATTATGTTCAGAGATGGGACAAATGAAAACCACGAAGAGAGAAATATTATTACTTTCCAGCAACTAAAGATACCTGGAAGACGTTTATTTGCATTATACTATCAGATATGATAATATTCTTACCCTGAAGGTTATTTATATTGTATTGTCGAATGAGACGATGCCACTACTCGGAGAGTCGTTTATATCGTATTGTCAAAAGAGATGATACCACTACTCCGAGGGTCATTTTTATTTATATTGTCGACTGAGACGATATCACTACCCGAAGAGTCATTTATATCGTATTGTCAAATGAGATGATACCACTACTCCGAGGGTCGTTTTTATTTATATTGTCAATTGAGACGATATCGCCATCCCTGAAAATACCCAGAAGATCACTTATGTTGCTCGGTGGAACATTATTTTCGTTCGGTGCTAGGGAGGCATCAAGGAAAAGATTCATGCCTCGCGAGAAAAGAGATTCATGCATTGCAAGAAGAAAAAGATTCATGCATTGCAAGAGGGAAAAGATTCATGCATCGCGGGAAAATATTCACGCATTACAAGAGAAAGAAATCATGCATTGCAAGAG
>NW_006239071.1:481988-487698 GCF_000226075.1 Solanum tuberosum
ATGCATCATAAGAGAAAGATTCATGCATCGCGAGAAAGAGGATTCATGCATTGCAAGAGAAGATTCATGTATCACGGGAAAGGATTCATGCATCGCGAGAAAAAAGACTTATGCATAGCAAGAAGAAGAAACCATGCATAGCAAGAGAAAACGTCATGCGTCACGGGAAAGTGATTCATGCATAGCAAGAGAAGGATTCATGCATCGCGGAAAAGAGATTCATACATCGCGAGAGAAAGATTTACCCATCACAAGAAGATCAACATCGACTGCATTATTTTCTTTGCAAAAACGACATCAAGAGAATTATTTACATATTACATCAGCTTATTTTATTACTTTGACATCAAAAGAATAGTACATTGAAGATTATATTGCAAATATGAAACACTAGCTTTATTTGCTTCGCGTCGAACCCGATGGAGTTGACGCCAAACGTTCAAGGAGAACAATTAAGTGTCAAGAAGGTAAAAGACACTATCTCCCATTTGAATTGCATTTTATGTTAATGAGTTCTATCTCAGTCTTTGTCGAGAGCATCCGAAAGGATGAATTCTCCAAAACAAACCACAGGTGCGGACGACATCAAAAAGGATGCAGCACAACGTGGAACCTTTTCTTAGCAGCGAACTGGGACATAGTCCAAAGAGGAGTGTCAAACTCTTAGGACGCGAGCAGAGGAGAGACTTTTCACCACAATCAAACCACACCCCTATCAGAAGGCATGTGGGTTTTTCTTAGATTTATCAGTTCCTGTTTTGCATCCGGGAAATTTTGGTCTCTACCGGAAGCAACTTTCCAATCTGAGTGGCAACGCACCAAGAGCTTTGGAAATTATGTCCGTGTAAGTTCTTATTTGTGGGTGTGAAGTGCACCACATTCATGGCTAAGAAGTTGCAAGCCTCCTTTTCATACTCGACTCATTTGTCACTCCTCCAGAACCAAAGGATATCTTGCGTAATAGATTCCCTTTTCAACCGATAGAGTAGAACTACAAACAGCTTGATTCCCTAGGTTAAAGGATATGTAGGCGGGATCCCTGCTGAAAACTTGGTTGTAATCCAACATTCGCTCTTAAAATCTTATTCTCGAGCATTTCGGTCCCTCCATAATTCGGTATCAAGATGATTTTTGAATTCTTTTCAAATCGTGCGTTAAATCGAGCGTATCGAACTACAAGTGGCTTGAATTCTCATATATCCCGAGATATGTAGGAAACCCACTTTTGGGGTTCGGCCATAATTCCTAAAGATCATACCAAAAATGAATAACAATATAACTTTATTAATGTTGGGCCCGGACAGCGCCCGGGCTTTCGTTACTAGTTTTAATGATATATATGGATGGATGGACAAAAACAAAATTGGATTAGTCAATTTCATTTTCCCCGAATTTCTCGCATCAATTCGAGTAAAACGAGGGACAGTTGTTGACACCTAATTTTGACCCTCCCCGATAATAATTAATTTCAAGCTTCTTAATTTTCAAATGATTTAAAGTAATTAATTTTAGAAATTTCGAAACAAAAATATAATAGAATAATTTGCAAGTTATTTCAAATAGTTTGTCACTTGTTATAATTCTTAAATAACAATATGTCTTTTATATAGTTATATACGTAATTAGTATATTTCGTAAATATTTGAAAATAATATCAAAAGATTTTATTTTATTAATTTAGTTTAGTTTAAATCATAATTGTAATTTCGAATTTAATTAGTTGGTATTCAAATTAACTATTATATGGTTAAGTTAATTATTTCATTTCGCTAAGATTAAGAAGCTTGTTAGTTAATTATATTAATTCGTCTTATTTAGTTACTAGCCAAATTTACTAAAAAATAAATAATAATTCAATTCGGCTACTTTCTTACTCATTGGCTAAATTCGTAATGCAATTGACCACTCCATTCGGTTAAAATTGTAGTTTATTAGCCAAATCCCTTAAGCCCATATTTTTATCAACTTAAACCCAAATCTTCTAGCCAATAACTTTCAGCATTTTTAATTAATCTGGCCCACTATCATTTCTCAATACAACAACATATAATTTCCAGCTTCAATTTCCAGCCCATTTCCTCTATGACCCGCCCCATTCCAATTCTAAAAGATACCTAGCAACGTTCATTTCAACGTTAACAAAAAGAACCCAACAACGTTAATGACTCCAGAAACTGTACAACAACAGCAGCATCTTCACGCTAGCAGAAGACAGAGCCATTAATGATCAACGACAGCAGCTCCCAGCGCCGGATCAAGCAGCAGCAACTCAGTACTGTCCAGCAGTACGGTTTCAGCAACCAAGCACGCGTTTCTGTCCTTGGGGGGCTGCGAGATGGAGACACGTTGCGCCCCAAGAACGATGAGTCAATCCTAGTCGTCCGTTTCGCCCTTTCCTCTTCCGGAAGGGGCTGAATTTGCAGGTAAAGTGTGTCGTCCCAAAATGGTGAAAGATTTGGGGGGATTTGAATTTCAAATTTGTCCCGAATTTTCGTCCGCTTTTCCCCTCAAAAAATTTCCGAACCCTAGTTTTTTTTGCTATATATTTTTGGTTATGTTCATTAAGAGAGGGGAGAGGAGAAAAATTTGAGAGGGTATTTTTTTTTTTTGGGAGTTAATTTTTTGAACTAAGGCAGAGAGTCAAAAAGGGAGAAGATTTTTTTTCTGTTGGAATTTTTAGAGCAAAAATAAACCTAATAGCTTAAGCAAAAATAACTAAGATATATACTAAAGGAAACAGAGAGTTTTCCGGAGGAGTCGTCGTCGTTTGGTGGTGAAGTCTCGTTGCTTTTCTGCTCGTTGTTGACCAGTTTGCTGCATCTCAAAAGGTAAACTCCTCTTAGCTTTCTGTTTAATCCCTAGTTTCCTCGTTGATTTTGTGTGCATCGTTAAGATATTGATGTTGAGAGTGTGAAATCTAAAAATGGTGATTCCAACATATCATTTTGCTTAAGAATGTTGAGTTGAAATTAGCTGCCGGTTGATGTTTTTACTGGTCACGAAATGTTTTCGTTAATGCTGGAACCAAATATTGTCCGTAGTCATCGGCCTAAGTTTCTTTGAAGATTCGTAATTCTGTGTTTATTATGAAGTGATTCTATTTATGTTTAAGCTGAAATTCTAGTGACAATATGCTAAAGCATGATTCAGTTTAGCTAAAGTTTTCCTATTAATACAAAGGTTTAAGTTTAAGAATTTGCTATTCCATTTGAGCTATTAGCATAAATCTCTGTCAATGTCATTCTTAATCTCTTGAGACCTTTTGATTACTTACCGAAATCAAGACTATGATACTCTTAAGGATAAAAGTAAAATGAGCTCATCCTGCTATGAATAATGTATCTAGATTTATTTTTTATGCTTATTTTTATTTTTTGAGAATAGCGTGAATTAGTTGTTAAAATGAGAGTCATGTAATATGTATTTGGTGGTGGCTAGCTTACTTCTTTTGCCATGTGACTATTTTTACTTTTATATCTTTTATTGTTTACTCCATGAGTTCTTACATTTTTCTAGTATTATGAGTTCTCTGCATCTCTTTATGAATAACTGTTTTTTTCTAAAATTTGTTCAAGTTTTCAAAAGCTCAAATGTAACTTGTGCATAGCTTATCCATACCTTTTTTTTTCCTTTTCTCTAAATGATGTCAAGTTTATTATTTGCCATGCATTACTTGTTAGCTGAATGTTGTCATTCATTAATGCCACTTGTCAATAATTCTGAGTGCCACATTTTCTTTTAATTCATATTAATATTATGTTTGATGTTGTGATGTAAGACATTAAGCTAGTATTCTCCCCTGCATCATATAATTGGTTCGATTTTATATTCTTTGTCTAGCAATATGGTTTGGCAGTGACGCTTATAATTATAATTATAATTATCATTATTTTATTTTTTGTATGAACTACTCGGATTGAGTCCAAACGGGACTCCCTTTTCCATCACCTTGCATTCTAGTTGGGCCAAACCCAACGTCCCTTTATCGAGTCAACTAGGTTCATCGAAAGCTGATGGCTAGAGGAAACTGTCACAGGCCTTAGAAGCAAGATCACAAAGTCTCAAAGTCGAAAATAATGCTGCAGATCAGAAAGTTGAAGAAATTTAGGCCAAAAGGCCCCTCCTTATTTTAATAGTTGTATTTTATTATCTTGGGCATAAGTTTTCTTGTATTTCAATTATTATTATCATATTGTTAAACTTTAGGACAGGTGGAAGAATTAGGACAGGTGCAGATGACTCAAATGGGCTAAAGGTCCAAAATGAAAATGGGCCCAGATACTGGCCCAGGCGAACAGGAAATCCAGATTTGGGCCCAAATCTTCTTTCCTTATCTATTTATTTGCTATAACGTGTTTTATGTGCTTATTTAATTTTAAGGTTTCCTAATCAATGCCCCAAAGGATACCCATTCTGAATTAATCGCTTAAACTAAACTATTCATTCTTTACTTGACTTAACAAATAAATGAACAAATAAATATAATTTTACAAAAATACTACACTTAGATAATATTTCAATATTTTTTCCTTTTCCCCCTAAATGGCCTTAACTAAAAATTTTGCATTTTAAATGAAGTTAAATTATTTTAGCCAAATAATTAATTGTCGGAAAACCGCATTAGCGGATATTCTAGGTGCTTTAAAAACCTTCCTAGAATATTAATAAGAACCTCGAACCCTTTTTAAGTTTTCACTAGATTTCTGTTTTAGTCTTTTGAAAACAACAGTTTTCTTGATTTTTCTTAAAAATTAAGTGGCGACTCTTAAACCAGTCCAAAATATATTTTCCTAATAAAACAACAATCTTATTCTATTTTAATGATTTATTTCTTTAGATTATATAAATATAAATAATTTGAAATTTACTAGACTGATATGAACATATTGAGAAATCTAATTGGGCCTATTTCATGGAGTCCCAAATGTTTGGGCTTATAAATTATGAAGTATTTGAGGAAGAAAATGAGTTTAATTAAGGGGCGAAACTGGGCCATTGAAAGGCTGGGCTTCAGACCAAATTTTTTTGGGAAATTTTTCAAAATGTCAATATTTTAACATTTAATAGGACTCATTGTCAATACTTTCAATATTTAGTAAAAATGTCAGAATTTTAGTTTAATATGTATCTTATTTAAGTTTTTATTATTTGTTTTATTTAAAGAATACAATTATTAAATAATAGAAAGGAGAAATTTAGGGGAGAGAAATTTTTAAAAAAGGAACAATTGCTTAAAAGTCTCATCAGTTACAGAAATTCAAAACTAAATACAAATTCAAAAAAAAAACACAAAGAACTCATCCCACTTGTTCATCAAATTTCTAATATCGATTTTTAAATTTTCATTGATAATACTCAATTTATGTTGAAATGAATTTGATTAAATCGCATTTTTTTTATATCCAACCATGGCTTCAACGGATCAGATTTTAGAACCAAAATCGACTTTCGTGAAGAAGAAGAAAAAAAGAGAGAGAATCGGAGAAGAAGGTTGCAAAGAATGAGAGAATGGAGAAGAAGGTTGCAAAAATTGTATTCATATTAATCTTTGTTTGTCAATTGTTTTTCTTTTACTCAACATTTATATTTTTATTAAGAACATTGTAAAAAAATTTTAGTTTGTAGTCATTCCTGTTGGTATGCCACATTGATTTGTATTTCTTAAACATAGATGTATCATATTTCTTTCACAGTCAATTTGTATTTTTTT
>NW_006239071.1:488641-513673 GCF_000226075.1 Solanum tuberosum
AATAAAAGGGATTGTGTGAATATCTTTATAAATATATTTTTCAATTTCTGGAAAAAATAAAAAGGAAGAGAGAGGCGGATTTTGAAATGGAGAAGAATTGGAAGATGTAAATATGTTGCAAAAAAAAAGAAGAAAAGAAGAAGAAGATGAAAATATGAGAGAGAGAAAATATTCCCTTTATTTTAAACATATGATAGAGGATTAATTGGTAAATGTGTAATTAAGGTAAGATAAAATAGAAAGTAAATTAGGATACACAAGCTTTTCTAAAATAATGACATTTTGACATTTTTACTAATATTTATAAAATATGGAGATTTTTACTAATTAAGTTAGACTTTTTGACTAGTTTGCTAATTTTTCCTAATTAATAATCAATGGTGTTATGAGCTCAAATCAGAACAATTAAATATTTGAATTGCAAAACTTAAATACGAAATTACATTTCATATTTCATATCTTAAACTATAAATTGAAAAAAGCTTATACAATAGATACAACTCAACAATAAAAAGAAAATAGGAAAAGAAGACCACCAATTGCAAAAATAGCACAACATCAAGATAATTGTACAAATATTTTTACATTGTCGATGCATATAACTGGCCTTGTGTATCCCTCTATATTTTCATCTTTAACAGAATTAAACTAGCCACACATATGCAAATAGTTTGTTGATACATTATTCACAGGTTTATCTGTTCCAAACACCATAGGTCCTGAAATAAAAAAAATAAAAAAAAAGGGTCAATTTTCACATATGATCACTAAATTTTATCCACTATAACGATAATTTGTTTACTAAAGTAACAAATATATACGTAATTATTTTTATCTCTTTAAAATAACCTTAATGTTACTCTTTATACTTATAAAGTTTAAATCCTTAGAAAGCATGAGTCATTAGCTCGTGTTGACGTTGACTATGCCCCTAACTTTTATACTTAGTTAAAATATATATTAAAAAAAGGGAGGGGGGACTAGTAAATGTGGATATTTAATGCTCCTTGTGTTTTACTTCATGTGACATATACCATTTAACTCGATAAATAGTTTAAGAAGTAAAGAAAAAAAAATATTTGAAACATTTATATGTGATTATAAAAGTTAAATAAATCGAAATGAAAACTAAGAAATTTGAAAGAAACTTTACCAAGGGTAGGCATCAAGAAGGATAGAGCAACAATCCCAGCAATTTTCAATGGAAGTCCAGTTTTAATCATGTCTTTGATCTCAATATGTCCAGTAGTAAACCCTACAACATTTGAGGGCGTAGAGGTGGGAAGCAAAAAAGCAAACTGTGAACCAATTGCCCCCGGGATCATGAGTAAGAGGGGATGAATGTGCATAGTCTTCGCGATCTCAATGAGCAATGGGACAATAATGGTTGTGGTGGCATTGTTAGACGTGATGAACTCGGTTAGGGTCCCACTTATTAAACATACAGCTGGCGCGATGGCTAAGTAAGGCGCGTTTTCCAAGAAATTTAGGGCTCTTGAGAGTACCTCAGCTAGACCACTTGACCTAAATCCATCAGCTATTGCAAAGCCTGCCCCTAATAGAAGAATTATGTTCCATGGCAATTTCTTGCATTTGTTCCAATCCATTAATTTCTCCCCTGGTTGCTTCTTGTTTGGAATTATGAATAATAAGGTTGCCATCATCACCTAAAAAATTAATAATTAAGATCAAACATCATCAACGACATATTCACCAGACATGTTTAAGATTATAAGATTGAACGACATCCTAGTACATTCTATATATCTTTTAGTTTAAGATCACACAACTCAAAAGTCTTTTTTTACTTTCTTAAACTTCGTGTCAAATCAAATTAGACAAATAAAAAAAGTAATAAGTAATGATGTAACTTCTATCAACTGATAATTTAATAAAATTTACCCATTAGGGTAAAATAACCTGTTTTTTTTTTCTCATTCGAACGATCTGATTAAATTTGAATTCGCACGTGGCAGGTCAGTAGTACTTACACTAACAGTTCCATCACCAGCACGTCCACCAAAGAGGGATCCCCATCCAGGAATATCTTCAGTAATACTTCTTGTCATCCACAACATTATTAAAATCTGTAACAATTAATTAATAATATTAGTTTAATTAAACATTTAATCACAATTCATTATATATAATATAATAAAGGGCAGTTCGGAGCATAACAGTGGCACTCTGAGAAGTATAACATAGACAATCTATCCTAATACAATTATTAATAATTATTTTTATGACTCAAAATAATTTTACAGTTACTTCAAGGCTCTCGTTATCTTATTGACTCACCGAAAATACCGTCAAGATCATCTTTTCAGCAAAAGTCATGGGACCTACACATCACAAAAGTGGGGCCAAAAACATTAGAAGTTGTATAAAATAATTGCAGAAAAAGACTAATTTAATATTCATCAACATATATTATGTCTACAAGTGTAACGAGAAATGTGTGGTCAATGGAGAATATACTATGGTAGCTAGCCACAAACTTCAATTAATTGGAACACTTGTTGATTTGCAATTCCTTGTGGGAATCAAATACCTCTGATCTCTTTGGTAGATATCAAAAAAGAATACAACTTTCAATACGATAAGTAAAATAAAACCGTATCAAAGTCCTAACATTTAAATAAAAAACACTCTCAAAATTGACCACAAAATAATGGGATATAAGTTGAGGATAATGGAAAAAGACATCTAACCATCAATTCTATTTTTGTAACAAAACAAAGTGATTGCGTAACTAATAACTTCTCTTATTTTTATTTTATATCATTAATTCCACTTCTATGAACAATTATCAATACATAATTTAACCAACTTTCGAAAGTCTTATGATCACACAAGTAGTATAACATCAATATGTGTAAGATCATAGATACTAAAATTACTCCTTTTTGAACTTCATGCTGAGACGTCAAGTCACATCACATATATGGATTAAAATTAAGAGACGTTATCTTCCTAAGTAATCTTATAACAAAAAAATACTTTATAAAAATCCACACTAGTACTCAAAAATGAATTTTCGATAGAAGTTAAAACTCTAAATAATTAGTTACTCCACGAAATAATGGTTTTAGAAGAAGTGATACCTAACAAATCAAGCTCCCTCTTTAAATGAGTTTTGTCCAAATAAGCAGAAAGTGCACTACTTGATCCCTTCCTACAATAAAATAGGCAAAGAATAGCCCACAATGCCAAAAATATCACCAAAGCCAAAGGGAAAGCAAAAGATGACCAAGTGCTAAAACTTATAGCCTTTTCATGAGGAAAATAACTCTTCCACATTCCAATCAATATTAAGTTGACACCTGTCCCGGTCAACGTACTCATTCCACCAATCGACGCGGAGTATATCACCCCTAAAACAACCGCTTTGCAAAAATTGGTGACCAAGTCATCGTCAAAATTATTATTTTCTTGATTCCGATGGCCACTATTGGTGCGAGACGGCAGTCGCTGCAAGATTCCAGTGGCCACTGGCATCATCATTACTGTGGCTGCACAATTGTGCAGCCACATGCTAACGAAGAACGTGGTGGTGCAGATCCCGAGGAGGAGGAGTGGTGGATTTAGTGGGTCCCCACAGAATAATAGTGTTATCTGCATAATTCATATGGCCCATTGCACGTCAAATTTTGTCTTAAAACAATAATTCGAACTACTTACTAAAAAAAAAGGTATATACTGTGGACACGTAAGATAAAGTAAATTATTGCGGACACGTAAGATATATATCTCTATTATAGAGGTTAGTTTTAAATTTTACAAGAAAAGAGTATCACAAAAATTTCACCCCCACCCCACAAATCTCTCTAATCAAATCAAAAGAATTAACAGTATTCTCACTTATTCTTTGATGTGATTCAAATCTATTAATAGACGCTCAACTATTCCAACAAGCCTCATTTATTATAAAGTTTTAGTGACATTTGAAACTCTATAATTATAAATTATAATTATTTTTCAAAAACAAGAAGTTCTAGTTCTCTCCAATTTAAAGCAAAAATTGGACATGGACCTTTAGAGAAGTTCTACATTTTTCTTCTCCTTATCCCATGTCTGACATACAACGATGTATATAACTTAAACTCTACCATTAACATAAGTAGTATTGTATTTTTCGAGTAATCGGACTATAAAATCGCAAAAAATAAGATAAAAGAAACTAGAATTACTCACGTTCAAGGCCAATCTTCTATGGATATTATAATGTTCAACAGCAAGTGCAAGTATAAAACTTCCAAGTACAAGTGCAATAACATCATCCATGTACGACTGAGCAACCTCGTCGGACGACGAAATTCCGAACAACGGGAAGAGGAACAACGGTGACATGGAAGTTACCGGCATCGGCACCGCCTCCGATAACCACCACGTAAAAATCCATACAAGAACTCCCAACATATTTGCACTTGTTGATGGAGCATTTTCCATTTTGACAAATAAGCAAATAAATATACATAGTAAAGGTCCTAAAATTGTGAATAAATTCTTTAATGTGAAAATTGATTGAATAAATGAATTCATACTTTGTGACCTATGAATTGGAAGGAGTGGTGTTTTTTGGTCATTATTATTTGTTTCATGATCTCCATTCATTTTGGAAAAATAGAAAATTGGAGAGAGAAGATAAAATTGTTTTGAGATGAAAATGTTAATAAAGTAATACCATGTATATATAGTTGCAAATGTGTTGTCTTTTCATGTTGGAACAAAAAAAGAAAAAAGAAGTATGGTTGTTGTAGTATATGTTAGGTGGAATTAATTGAGATATGCGTGAATTTTGATCCTGATTTATTAAAAATATTCTTTTTTTTAATTATTTTAAAAAAGTTGAATTCTTAAAAAAATCAAGAACCATACTTGTACAACAACTAAATTATGATATTCTTTTTAATGATTTTTCTCTTAATGATCATCTTTCCTAATTTGGTGTGTATATCCTCAAAGCTGTGGGAAATAATTTAGTATAACTTACATAAATCTCATAGTGTAAGATCTAAAATACATCTTATACCTACTCTTTTCTAATTTACAAAAATCCCTTAAAGAATCATCCATCCGGATACATCACCCATGATACATTACTAACCTAGTCAGTTGCACTTAATATGGAACCTAAATGTAAAATTAATTTTAATCCCCAAAATCACTCTACAGATTGAAATCAATCTATTCAAACTGTAACAACTTCAAAGAATTGAAAATTCAAACTTTCATCTCCTTCATTTATGGTAATTTGATGCCATCATTATCAAATGGTTCAATTACACCATTTGTCATGGTGTTCTGTTTCTGATTTGACCGTTTCTTTTTATTGTTAGTTCGAACTCAGTTTGATGTAATTTTTTATATGAATATTTTTAAGATCATCAAGTTTTCTTGAATGAATTCTACTCTCTTAGTACGTTTCAATGGTTTAATTAATCCTTATAGGCCTTTCCATCTCAAATTTTTTGTTTCTTCTTCTTCAATATTCTTATTTTCTCCCTGACTTGTGCTTAATATTTTCGAATCAAAGATCCATATATATGATATATAATCCAAAGATAGAAAGAAGGGACAGAGAATTTCAAGGAGAAAGAGAAGCAAATGAGATAGAGAGAGAAAATGAATACAACAATTTGAGAGATTGAGAGAGGTAGAGTTAGAATTTGAAGTGAATAATATAAGAGAAGAAATAAAAAAAAAAATATTTGATCAATTTTAAGAAAAGATAAAAGGAATTGGAGAAAAAGTTAATAATTGCTTATAGCATAGAAATACTACTTGAAGTCGTTACAGAAATATATAACTTAAAATTCTATATCAATCTCTATTTATGATATAAAGTGCAAATATTTGTTAATATCGATTACACGACTTAAATCTATAACTTATATATCAATTCTTCTTTTTACTATTGCCACATATATGACTCATTCCAATGAAGCAATAATTATCCAATCCGTAGAATTGGTGATCCACCATGTCACTTGAGAACTATTTGATCGATGAGATAAAAGATACTATAATTTTGAAACTGAGGATTTTAAAAAAAATTACATTGAGTTTTTATCGACACGTAGTTAAGTTACCGTTGACACGTAAGATCAATGTTTTATTTGTCCAATCTAGGAACTTTCCTATTTTAACTTTTTCTATTATATTCTCCATCAAGCAATTTCTTATTCTTAGTACAATTATATATGTATAAATATTATGGGGTAGATCTTGGGACCCACAACAAACATGATAGGATTTCATTGTGCCACGTCATAGGTGAACACTTGACATGTCATGTTGTATTTTGGAGAATCAAGTTTGGACACCTCATGACATACATGAGTTGAGCAATAACAAGTGGGGCTACCTCGTGTCCATAAGCTATAGGAGAAAGAGAAACGATGGAAGAGATTATAAAATGAAAATAGAGTCGTAAATATTCAATTCAATTAGTAAGATTCTCGATTACAGTCAAATCATTGTCAAATTCTCTAAATTATATGTTACTAATAAGTCGCATCTACTCTTACATTATTGAGCAATGGAATAATATCTAAAAGAAAATGATAAATAATTCATAAAAAAATTATGCAATATTAGTAAGGAGAAGGTTGAAGGTCAACCATGGGGTGCTGGGTCTGGGCTCAAAATTATATTGTATATATAAATTTAATTATTTTTCTAAAATAATTATATTAGATTTAATTTTTTTCATAGTGAAAATTTCAGCTAAGTGACTCAGTAGTCGATAATGGACTCAAGCTAATATATATATATATATATTTTATAAGGAACACTTTTCTCTGTCATTAATCTTATTCGGTGTGAATCTGAATTAGTTATGATAGGTATCCGAAGTCGATAATTTTGCAAACGTATTCAAAACTCGTTAATTGGTGATCCATTATTAATTAATAGCATGATTAAGGTTAAGTAATTTGACAGGTATGATTCATACAAGTGGCCACTTCTCATACATAAATGGATATCCACAAACCAAAGGCCAAGTTGAAAGTCATTTTCACAATTAATATTATTAATTAAGAAAATTGGAATATTCACAAAAGAAAGATGTTAGCAATTAACAAGTAATTGATAGTCATCCTAAAATTAGTTTAATTAATTATAATAAATCCATTTGAATATAATGCAAAACTTGTTATCCATCCGACTCATCATAGATTCATAGTTATCATTAGTAAGTTTGAAATTATATTTATTTAATGGTTATCGTCTTGTTTGTTATTGATATTTGTTTTTTCTCTATTATATAATTTTTTTCATATTTTTTGATTTATTTTATTTGAATTAAGGGTCTTTGGATAATAATTTTACTATCGTGAAGTACGGTAAAATTGCTTGTGTATATTCCATCATTCCTTGACTATATATAATATATATTGCTGTTATATTATTTTAATTGCAGATATAATATATATTGTTATATATAATATATATTGTTTTTGACTAACAAATATTTTTCAAGAAAAAATCATTTTCTAAAATAACCTGAAACTAATTATTTAAAGATTCTTTTTCTAATCGTGGGTGCCATAAGTTTGAATAACAATATAGTTAATTTGGTGCAATGATAATCACTTTGATATTATATTTTCATGAAAAGACATTGTTGTTTTTGATTTGTGAAGATGGACCATCAAGTAATTCAAACCATGTATTATACAATATTGTGGGGTATATTTACATTTGAGAGAAAATTTGTGGACCAATTAATAAGACTTCCAAATAGAACTAAGGGTGTTTATGGTCCAATTTGAATTATTTTTTTCTCTAAAATATAATCGGAACAAATTAGTTGATTTTTTAAATATCATAATCAAATTAAATTGATTAAGTCGATTTTTCGTCGTTTCAATTTTTATCGCTTTATTCAGATAACTTTTAGATAAATATTTATATAGTCAATTTGATTATTTTGCTTCGATTGTTTTATGCTTGATACCAAAATCAAGTCAAATTTTATCTATGTTTAAAATTAAAAATTAAAATCAAGCAAATCAAATGTATCAAGTTTTTTTCCTTCAATATAATTCTATTTTCAAATTGATTTGATTTAATTTTCCATTTTTTTTCGTGAATACCATACCTCAAACGTATATAAAACAAAAACACTCCAATCTAATCCATTGATGCACCATTAAGGTCAAATAGGTCCTCTAGTTTTCTTAAATTGACCTTATCTTAAATATGACCACAAATAACTTCACATAACTCATAACCACATGAATGTTGTGGAGAAAGGGCCAGTTATGAATGTTTCCATTTTCCTTTTTCCCCTTCCTTTCAAAATCATGAAATTTGCCTCCAAAATGACCTTTCAAGCCACCCTCGAGCTATCCACTCTAACCTGTCTTTGCTTAACAACATTGCACTAATCAACAATGATAAACTCAGAATTTTTATATTGTAAGTGGTTCAAACTTTTAGTTTGTTAGATTGGATGCTTAGTAATTACCTTTGTATGGTATTACTAGTTTCAACACAAAAATACAATGTTCAAATAAAATACAAAAAAGAGGCACACATGTGACATAGTATGTGAAGCAAGTCGAACTTTAATTTCATAAATTTATGAATGTGTTTGATATGGAGGAAAAGATCTATTTCATATTCGGTTGGTCAGAAATTTTGGAAAATATTTTTTCCAAAGAAACTAAGGAGTCGTTTTGTGGGATGTATAAGGTATAATAATTTCGAAATAAAATGTAGGATTATTTTTATTTTGCGTTTGTTTGGAGGTATTAAGTAGTCCTTGGATTATTTATCTCACCATTTATACCATAGTGATGGTGGGATAAGTTATCTCATATACATAGTGAGATCACTTTTTCATGAATAATTTATTCCGAGATAAGTTATTCCCAATCAAACAATCCTAAGTTCCTTAAAATTGAGGAAGACTACTTTTGTAGTGGAAGTAGGGAAAACACTTCATTCTCACTACACCTAGTAAGCCCCATCACCACCAACCCGCGTGTTGTTCTGGTTTCGAAATTAGAATACTCTCTCCTTCCTAATATCCAAATGAGAGCGGATCCTACCCCTACTTCCACCTACAGTAGCATTTGTTTAGATTATATACAAAACCTTTTAGGATACCAATTTTTGCATACATACTGAACATAAAAATAAATAAATAAGAAATCTACTTATTTTCCTTCGTATTGAACGCACCTTTACGTCAATTTGATGCAAGCTTCACTCATAAAAAAATTCAAAACACCCCATTCAAATTTGACCAATTTTCTCATATAGCAAACATAAAAATCATATTTGTATGTTATAACTATAGTTTGCATAATTGCGCTCCATAACAATTTTTATGTTTGCTATGGAGCTTTTGATTTGTATAATTCGCTACAAACATCCAATTTTATACAAATTGTTCAGTTTTGTATAAATTTATTTATACATTGTAGTTTGTATAATAAGATCTGTATTTATATATTATAAGTGTATAAGACAAAAATATATGTATTTGTATTTATATATACACTTTTCTCTCTCTTTATACAAACACAAATTGCATTTTATACATTTTATACCGAAATGTATAAAATGACTAATTGTATACCGAATCAGATGGCAAAAAAGGGGGATGTTTGCTGCGAATTACAATTAAAATAAAATATGGCTATAACATTTTTGAATTAATAATTTGCTATTTCATACAATTTTTCCTTTCAAATTTTAACCCAGCCCATAAGAGTTATATGGTTAACGGCCCACTAGAGTTGTCCTATTGACAAAGCCCAAATAGTTCCATTGCAACAATCCATACCATCAAATATCAATCTCTTAACGGCCTACTTCAACCAAAATGTATAAATTTTAGGAATCACATAGTTTTAATATGAAATTACAATATATCCCTATTTAGTTTGTAAATATATTAATTCCTGAAAAAGTAAAACAAACCGGATATATAATATGTAGCTTGGATACATTAAAAACTAGCTCGAATACATTATAAAATAAACCGGATACATAATATGCAACTCGGATACATTAAAAACTAGCTCGGATACATTATAAAATAAACCGGATATATAATATGTAGCTCGGATACATTAAAAACTAGTTCGGATACATTAAAAACTAGCTCGGATACATTATAAAATAAACCGGATATATAATATGTAGCTCGGATACATTAAAAACTAGTTCGGATACATTAAAAACTAGCTCGGATACATTATAAAATAAACCGGATATATAATATGTAGCTCGGATACATTAAAAACTAGTTCGGATACATTAAAAACTAGCTCGGATACATTATAAAATAAACCGGATATATAATATGTAGCTCGGATACATTAAAAACTAGTTCGGATACATTAAAAACTAGCTCGGATACATTATAAAATAAACCGGATATATAATATGTAGCTCGGATACATTAAAAACTAGTTCGGATACATTAAAAACTAGCTCGGATACATTATAAAATAAACCGGATATATAATATGTAGCTCGGATACATTAAAAACTAGTTCGGATACATTAAAAACTAGCTCGGATACATTATAAAATAAACCGGATATATAATATGTAGCTCGGATACATTAAAAACTAGTTCGGATACATTAAAAACTAGCTCGGATACATTATAAAATTAAGGGATTTTAGAGGTTTTTAGAAATATAAGGGAATATTAGAAATAAGGAAAACATAAGACGTGTATTTCAGTATTTTTTCCCAAAATAAACCAACAAAGGAAATTTTGCACCAAAAAATGATTTTTTTTTCTTTCATTAAAACTACTATTCTTGCAAATTTGGATAATTATATGTAGTATTGATTGATATCATCATTTTCCTCAATGGTCCTAGCGTCATTCGAATTCACGACCTTTGGCTCATAACACCAACAAAATACCCAAAGTTTAATCATATTTTTTATTATATATAACATTGATTAATATAATCATTTTCTTCAATGGTCCTAATGAGGCTCAATTCCACAACCTTTTCCAATGAACTTGCCACCTATGGGGATTGAACCTACAAAAATGTGGTTAAAAGTCACACGCTCTATCACACATTCTATCACATCATACAAACATGTTTGTAACGGTCTGATTCAGTCGTTATGAGTAGGCCAATGGTGAAAGGAATCCGGTGAAAAGTTTTCGGATAGTGACTTAAATCTTTTAGGCTAGGCTAGTGTCAGAGGGAATTTGGGTGAGGTGAGGTATAGGGACATCCGAGAATGGGTGGGGTGATACGTGTAGGCTTGTATTATATTTTCTAGTAGTCATACATTAAGGAACTCATATAACTTCACATAATCGAATTCTGGTGAGTAAAACTCTCGGAATCAATTTTGGTGTGAAGGGGATAGTTCGGGAGATCAGGGGAAGGAGGTATGTTGTGAAAAATGGGATTTTCAGGGATTTTCGTGTCTACGAAGTTTGTGTAATATGCTATAGTGGCAGGTTTCCGGTAAAGAGGCCATGTGCAAAAATGGGGTTAATGCCGCTATAGCGGGTAAGTAAGGATTTTATGCATAAATTTTTTCATAAATCTTATTTTTTGCATTATTGTTCTTGAATCGAGAGAGGCAAATTAGGGCAGTTCATACTTGATTTTCCACGGAATTCGTTGATAACAATAAGTTCGTTACTCTCCAATTTTGCAAATTGATTCTAGGATACCACTCTTAGGGGAGGTCCTTAACTTGAATTAATGGTGAAAAGGCCTAGTTTAGGTAAAATGATCATGAACTGGCTTGAGGGTTAGGGATTTGGTTATAATTTGAATATAATTAGGTCATTTTGATTGATTATTGTATGTATTGTTTGTTTTAGATCAAGAACAAGTCAAGACATTTCAAAAAGGGAAAGCTCGGGTTCTTTAGAGTTTCCAAGAGGCTTGATGCAAGGAAGGTGACGATTGTATGCTTTTTAGTTTATGTGTGTATGTATGTCTACTGCATTATACCATCACTTATATTATACATGTTTTGGGAAGATGTTCTTTAGTTATTGTTCATTGTGATTGTGTTTGTGCATGATTGTTTGTGATTGTTGGTTGACTCGAGTGCCACTCTGGTACATGAATACTAATTGTTACCACACCTAGTATGATTACTAATTCTGGTTGGCTCGGGTACTACACCGATACACTAACAGTTAGTGTGTGGGTTCCATGAGAGGATCAAATATGTGTATTGTGGTTTCATGAGAGGACAACGTATTTATAATTGTGATCATGTGGGACATACATCCAGGTGTAGGCTTATTTTATGATATTGTGCCTGAGAGTCTATGTATCGATGGTTATGGTTATGTATGTTGTACTATTCTTACTATATGGTGGTTAATTATTTATATTCATAGTTTGGACGGGACATGTAATCTTACCAATACATTGTGGTAGTGTACTGATATTGCACCTCTTTTGTTCTTGTTGAGTACAAGGCATTTTCCAGTAACTGATACATGACCTCAGTTAAGGGACGCTTGACTTCAAATTCAAGGGTGAGTTACTCTTTTAGACTATCATGGTTTCCTCTACATTTTCTTGTCAATCGTTTCAGACAAAGACAGTAGACTATTTCATATGTCCTAAGTTTTCGGGGATGCCTCCCCACTCTTGACTTATTTAGAGTTTTGGTATTACAACTTTCTGTTCTTAGGGGTTTATTTTCGCATAAATATTCTGACTATTGATTGAGTTTATGGGGACTCCATTCTTGATTGTTTGAATCTGTTTTCTTATTAATTTTTTTCATGACTCAATTTTCTAAGGGATGTATTGGGCTACGGTTTGGGTTAGTAGTTAGTTCTCCCACAAGGTGATTTATTGTGGGTGTCACTCACAACAGTTTGAATCGTGATAATGTCATTGAACTACAATAATGTAAAAAAATAATACATATAAAAAAATGTGGAAAGTTCTAGAATCTAAAAGATTTCATAAAACTAAAAGTTGTACTAAATCGCATTGCCTTTCAAAAATAACAAATCTAATGAGATTTTTTTTTAAAGGAGTGTGTACACTAGATCGGATTGTAATAGTAGAAAAAAAAGGAAAATTTAAATCAAACTAGATCCTATTAAAATATTGAAAAAAGATTAAATGCCATACCAAATCGCATTATTTATTTTTTATAATATATTGAATTATAATACCAAAAATATTTTTTTTAAATACAAAAAATGTCAAAAAATATATAAATAATCATATTACAATGGCGAAAAAAGTTTTAAAAAATTTCAAAAAAGTCAAAAAAGATATAAATGTTCACATTCAAATGGCAAAAATAATTTTTAAAAATTCAGTAAAAATCACAAAAGATATACTAAATTAGATTAGATTACACTACCAGAAAGTATGAGACAAATTTCGAGATGGTCCCTTATGTTTAAGGTATTTGAAAAATAATCACTTAAATATACTCATGAGCGATTAAGTCCTTTAAGTTTGTCAATTGTGAACGTTTGTCCTTATCATCAGATATTTTATCGACTTTTGAATTAAAAAAATAATCAAAAAATAATTAATAGAAATTCATATTCTGGATGCTTAATTTTGATAACTGGTGTAGTTTTTACTATTTCTTAAAAAAATATGTTTCTAGTGTCTGATGTAGATTTTAAGATTGCAGTGTTTGAAATTTGACAGAAGCATGCAACTCTTTTTTCCACAGTTCTTGTTATGTTGTCACCAAACTTCATTCTTTCATCACTTGCATACATAATAAAGAGTCGGGCATTCCTCTATTCATGTCTCCAAGTATGTGATCTATTGACTCACTAAGTGACTTTTACTTACCTCAATGTAAATAAATTTTTAAATACATAAGTAGTACCAAAATTTCACTTTTATTAACTTAAAGGATTTAAATGGTTTTAAAACATATTAAGGGGATTAATTCTTAAAATATTAATTACCATTTTAACTCTTCCCTTCTCTTTTAAACCAATTTTCCCCTCACCTTTTCACATTGCTCTGCCTTTCTCTGCTTCTCGGCTCTCTTCTCCACCCAAATTTGTTGCCCCATTTGACCGGAATGTCTCCGTTTTCCATCAACAACACCAGCACCAACAAGTGTAAGCGTGATGTTATCATCGCGATGGATCAATTGAACGACTTATCTTCAAAAAATTTAAAGTTATGCAAAAACAAAGATAACTCCATTGAGCCCCGCTCAGTTTCAGATCAGATACAAAGCGGGGTTATGAATTTTTTGAGTGCCACTCCAAGTGATTTTGATCGAGCCACAAAACATCTTGAGTTATTTATTTCCTCCTCTGTTCCAAAAGCTTTGGTAACGCTTTATCTGAATCAAAATTATACAATGATTGCTTATACATCCATTCGTGAATTTATTAATTCACTTAAGAGTGATTCCCTTAAACCAACATATGCTTTTATATTGTTAAAATTTTGTATAATTTTGCTAGAAAATACGGAGACTAATGATGGATTGTATCAAATTTGTCGGAGTAGTTTAGGGGCTATGATAGAGTCCACAGGGATCGCGAGGTGCAAGTATGACCAGAAAAAGTTGGTATCTTTTAACGATGTTTTTCCTTTTCTTTTGGAGATATCAGCTGAGTTATCCCTTGACTTAGACTCAACTATGGGAACATATGGATATGAGGGGTTATCATTTACCCTTGTGCGTGATTTTACTGCATTTGTGCTTCCAGTGTGGAATGCCTTACAGTTGATGGACAACGACACTCATGAAGGAAAAGTTTTATGAAAATATTGGTTTACCTGTGTGTGAAATGTTTTATGATTTGCTCGCAAAAATGGCGTGCTCTTTAAGGTTATTGGATTCAAAAGAGGAAATAGAAAACATTTTAATTGTACCTTGGTGGTCTCTATATCTTGATATCCTGAAAAACTTACAGACTATATCTAAACTGTATATCAATATGGAGAATAATTTTTGGCGGATAATGAAGCAAGTAAAGGGTTCATTGTGTTATTTGATCGCTAAGTTTGCAGAGGAATCAGAACATTATGAGTGGCTTTTTGAACACAAAGAGGTAACAAACTTTTATATACGGAGGCAATTGGCAATGATGATGCTTCCAGAAGTTGAAGATACCGTAGAAGATCCGCATAACATGCTCATTGACAGGTCTAAATTGCTAGTAGACTCGTTCAAGTATATTGCCACACTCGATTATCTGCCAGGAAGTTTCTTTGTGAAATTCGAAGAGGAACAAGCTACTGGGCCTGGTGTATTGAGGGAATGGTTCTTACTAGCATGCCAAGAGATTTTCAACCCAAACAACACGCTTTTTATTGCTTGCCCAGACGATAATAGAAGTTTTTTCCCAAATCAAGGTAACCTTTCATTTCATTTATGCATTATTGCTCAAATTTGAGGGATATGACTTATATCTAACAAATAAGAAAACTTTTCTACAACTCTTTTTCAACCTCACACCTCAGCCTTCCACACTAACTCAAGTCTCGCGTACCGATTCTCGATACTATTTAGGAATCTGATTCTCAATTCTTAATTCGAAACCCGACCACGATTAGAGACCCAACTTCTAAGTCTTGAATCAGCTCGAGGTTGAATCTTAATTTAAGTGTCAGGTCTTAGGTAAACATTCAAAGTATAATCCTGAAGTGGGCATCGAGGTCGGGTCTTGTGTTAGATGTCAGGTGGTGTTCTGAGTCTGGTGTTAGAGTCGATAGCCGAGGTTGGGTCCCAATTCAGGTATCAAATCAAGTCCTGAATCGATCGTTGTGGTCGAGTATTAGGGTTAGATCACTGTTCAGAAATTAGGACCTGAGTCGGTTGTTAGATTCTAGTCCCATATCAGATCTCAGGTTGGATCCTAGTTTTCATTTCAGGTTCCAGATTGGGTGTCGGAGTCGGGGTTGGGGTCGGGTCTTGATTTGGAACTCAGATCTGGGGGCTAAGACCTAGATTAGTTTTCAAGGTTAGATGTCGAGGTCTGGTCTCGATTTGGAAGTCGTACCTTGATACGTCCAAACTTACACTTAACTTAAGAAATATAAAATGGTTAAAGACAATTACATAACTGAACAAGAGTTGAGGTCGATCCCACAGGGAATGCATAAGAAATAAGTCTACTACCTTTTATATTCAGTTGTGGTTGATATTTCCAAAAATAAAAATTGTGTAAGTGACGATTGAGTTTAATTTAGTGCTCAACTAAAAAAGAGTAATTAGAATTCAATATTAAAAGTAACAAACGATAGTCTCACAATTTTGATTATGAAATGGAAGAGATCTGAATTATGTTCCCCATGATATCGACATACAACTCATATGTCATACAAGTAAAGGTCTTTTGATGCTAAGTATATGTTAGTAGCAAGTTAAGAATACCTAAACGCTTTTCAGCCCTATTAGATGAATATCACTTCTCTCATCTCGGTCTTAGAGTATGTACATTATCAACCCTTGCTTTCTTCTTTAATTTTTTTTTCGTCTCATGATCAAATCTTCAAAACGAGTTTATAGAATATAAAGTTCATTCATTTCTAGATTTCCCTAATCATATCCTTCTCACTCGAGCAAGTGATGAATAGAGGAAGATTCTAACGCGTTCACTTATTAGAAAGCAATCAAAATAAAAATATAAACGAAGCTTGCAATGAATCAATCGACAACCCTTCGTGGTTGATCATACAGTTGCTACATAGTCATGGTTCCCACAACCCTAGTTCTGGTGTTTAGCTGCGCATATTCTCAACAAAATAGTAGTGAAACATTAACGAAGATTCAAAAGTGAAACACTTAAGATAATGAAGTTCACTCAGTTTCGATTAGGAACTGAAACTTAAGATCGAAATGTTGATTAATTATCCAAAGATAAGCAAAAAACAAGAATAATAATATAATAAAATCTTAAGTAACGATTTATAGTCTCAGAGATGAATCTCAGTTGAAGTAGGAAAGTAATCCAGTTGATGTCGTTCATGAGAGGGTAAACAACTCGTGAAGCTCTTCACGTCTGTTAATCCCTTCGTAATTTTTCACTTAGAACAATTTGTTCAACTTTAGTCTCATCTTCCCATGAGCTTCAATACAAATCATATAGGTCTCCACGGCTCGTATGAAGTCTTGTTCAACTTTCCTTTAGATTTGGACGTAGACTTCATTTAGTCTGAAGATTCACAGACTCATAGCCTTATCGTACAAGTCACTACAGACCGTACATGGTCTCGTTGTCTTGCACTTGGCTTTTTCCTCGCTTAGGCAATCTTCACAGCTAGGTTCATAGACCGTACATAGATCCACAACTAGTATGACCATCCGTCCTTAGCCACTTCATTTCCATTTCAGATTTTTTTCTTTCAACTGTTTCCAAAATATCTTTTCTTGCACATTACACCAAAAAACATTATATCGATAAAAACATACTTGGTTACTTGCAATAATCTTCTGTTTTGGGCGTTGAATGTGCCATAGGTTCATGACACATCAAACCCCGAGTAGATAGTCCAGGTCAAGACACAATTTGGAAGTCTGGTCCTGGGTCGGAAGTAAGGCTGGGTTCTATTTTGAAAATCAGGATCAAGTTCAAATGTCAGTCTCGATTAGATAGTTGGATCTCGAGTCGAGTGTCGAGATTGGATCCTAATTGGTTGTTGAGGTCGTGTGTAGATTTAGGTGTTGGGATTGGTTCCCGTTTGAAAGCCAGGTCCCTAGTCGGAGTCGATGTCAGGTTTCAGACCAGTCGTCAGGGTTAGGTGTTAGGGTTGAATTCTAGGTCCGGTGTTGCGGTCAATTTTTGGTTCGAAATTCGGTCTCAATTCAGTAATCATAGTTGGATATCATATTTATCATTAGTATCGTGTCTCGATTCAGGTGTCAAGATTAGTCTCGGGTCATTTGTCAAGGTCAGAACCTGAATCAATCATTGGGGTCCTCAGTCTGAATGTCGGGGTGGGGTTCTGGATCAGTTATCAAGGTTGGTTTCTGGATCAGAAATTATTTCTTGATAATGTATTTTCTACTCTCTAGCCAAACAACAAAAATATTTTCTCGAAAAATGTTTATGATTTATCAAACAAATATTAGAAAATATTATACACTCACCAACCAAACATGAGAAAATAAGTTAGAAACCACCTTATTTTCCAAGAAAACATTTTCTAGAAAAATATTTCACATACCAAACACTACTCTCATTGTCTAAGAAGTGGTGCTTATACGCAATTTCATTGTCTAATCAGTGGTGCATATATACCATAGTTCTCTAACAAAGGATTCATAGATACATTGAACCGTCTTAGGTGTCTTAAAAATATTTCTTCACACATTTTATTTTATCCCTCCAGACCCAACCTAACTAAAAACCACCGAATCCCTCTTATACTCATACCCGACCCCAAATCATTTTATGAGTGAGTAGAAAAGAGATTGTTTTTTCAACAAAGGTATAGCCTCTCTAAGTCTCAATGTTGAGGGAGAGGTATATTTGACCTTTTTTCCTTTTATTTAGAATATAAATATTTCTCATCTACCATTTGTGCTTGTTGCAGCATCTGAAGTGAATCTGTTACATCTTGAGTATTTTCAATTCTCTGGAAGGATGATTGCATTGGCCTTAGCATATGATGTACAAATCGGAGTTGTTTTTTATCGTGTATTTTTCTTACAATTAGCTGGAAATGGTGTATTATTAGAAGACATTAGGGACACAGATCCATTCATGTACCGTAGCTGCAAGGAGATATTGCAGAAGGATGCAAAGATAGTGGATCAAGACGTGTTAGCATTAACATTTGTTTGTGAAGTTGAGTCATTGGGTGTGAGGAGAGAAATAGAGCTCTGTCCCAACGGGAAAGATATCGTTGTGGACAGCAAGAATAGGGAGACTTATGTGCATCTTCTTATCCAATATCGCTATATAACATCAATAGCAGAGCAGGTCGCGTATTTCTCAAAAGGATTTTCAGATGTAATAACTAAGTCAAGGCTTTGGTCCTTCTTCTGGTGTCTTAGTCATAAAGATTTCAACTTAATGCTTGGCGGTAGAAGTGATATTTCTGTCGAAGATTGGAAAGCACATACTGATTACAATGCCTATGAAGAAAGTGATCTTCAAATATCCTAGTTTTGGAAGGTACGCGCTTCTTGTCTACCTGTAAATATGTCGATAACCCCTTAAACTTGTCATTAAACTTCATTTAGAAAAATCAAACTACAACATGTTCTCTACTGGTAGCACACATTTAATAGAAACAACACAATTGAAACATAATTTTGTAAGTCTCTGCTTGACTGCTTGATAAACACATCGATTATTCAGAATGTTCTGTCATTATCATCGATCCTTCACTTTCATTACATCGATATGAATTACTTTTCTTTATTTGCGTGCAGATAGTAGAGACTATGTCTGATGAGCAGAGAAAAATGCTCCTTTTCTTCTGGACTTCAATTAAGTCTCTGCCTTTTGAGGGCTTTGGTGGTCTTGATTCAAGACTGTCCATCCACAAAACCCTAGAGCCTGATGATTACTTGCCATCTTCACATACTTGCTTCTACCAACTATGCTTTCCAATTTATCAATCCATGACAGAGATGGAAGATCAACTCAAGATAATCACCCAGGGAGATATTGGATCCAGCTTTGGTACCGTGTGATTAGAGGCAGAGGCGAAACCAAGATTTCAGAGTTTATAAACATGATACTAGTTCTTCAAAGTTACTTGTTCTAAATTTATAATAATACCTTGTTTGGATGGTTGATACCTGTTTTAATGTACTGTTAGTTTAGATACAATATTTATTTTAATTGTTACTTAAATATTGCATCAAAAATTTTCTGATTGTGATTAGTCATTGGTTGTTCACTCTATCTTTATATCGAAAACCTAGCAGGTAAGAGAATGTGCATAAATGAGTGATAGGAAATAGGGGTGTGCATTGGCCGGTTCAGTTAGGAAAAATTAACATGTATATCTTCAAATAATTATTATTTCAATATTGTGATAATAATCATTTGTCTCTAATTAATAAAAACAATAAGAAGAACATGGAGAGCTAACCCTTATTAAAAAGGATTACCAACACATTCAAAGACCTCTTTTTGGCCTACTTTTGGACGTTTTTTAAAAAGCTTTTTTGCTTATTATTTGGAGGTTATTTGGCTATTTTTTTGGGATCAAGTTTATTTTAATTGAAAAAAGATTCTTCATATAGGAATTTAGTTGTAATAAGAATAAAACTATCTAATATTTATTACATTCATCGTAGTTGATATTTAATATCATTAAAATAAAGGTATAATATTTGAAAAAAATAGTGACTTTTTTATTGTCTAAAACAAAATCTTTTTACGAAGGGCAAATAGTTCAAACAACATTTCTAAGGACCTTCATCTGGACAATTCCCCCACCATCTTAAGACATATTTTACATTTACGAGCCAATATTTAGGAATTATGTGACTTTCTTGATTTATCGTGTGTATTACCCATGAATTTGGTGTCTTGGGGTACCCTGAAATTTTTTCAGAATTTTTTTTATGAGGACCTCCATAATGAGTTGGGGATAGCATTACGTATACTCCCACCAATTTTTAAGGCATATTTTTGCATCTACAAGCCATCTTTTAGATATTACACAACTTTCTTTGTTTTTCGTGTGTATTAGATCATGAGTTTGATTATCCATATGTGAGAAATACCTTTCCCAAATAATTACGCATGTCTTATGAAAATGATGATTATGATTATAGGGTGCTTTTAGAGGAAAGTATCAATGTTATTAGGAAGGATTTTCTCACATATGACTATGATCATGATTTGTGAAAGGTATTTCTCACATACGGATTCACATGGGTGGAAGGTTTTCTCACCTATGCTTAAATTGTGTTTAAGAAGTTATTCTATGTTTTGATATTAAAGATGTTGATTGGTATCGCTCGTTAGGTGCTTCAAGGCGCCACATTCATGGGCTAATACACTTGAAATATTGGGAAAGCCGTGTAATTCCTTAAAGTTGGCTCGTAATGTGAAAATAAGTCTTAGAAAATGGTGGGATTATACGTAATGCTTCACCAACTTATAACAGAGTTTTTTCAAAAAAGAAAAAAAAATGGGTGCTCCAAGGCGCCAGATCCATGAGCTAATACACACGAAAAATCGAGAAAGTCGCATAATTCCTAAAAATTGGTTGGTAAATGCAAAAATAGGCCTTAAAAATGGTGGGACTACACATAATGATTTCCCAACTCATTACGGAGGTCCTCTGTCACGCCCCGAGCCTACACCCTGGGCGGTACTGGCACTTGAGAACCATTGCTGGCCCCAAGCGAACCCTTCGCCTGGCTTACTTACTCAGCAGATGACTTAGACATAAGAAAGAGAATCCAAATACAAGATAACTCAACAGGTCTCAAAACTGAAGTCTTAATGTTTTAAGAAAATAAACATTTAACTTAGCCAAAGTGGCAACTCAAATCTGATCATAAGCCAATAACAAGATAATGACAAATGAACTAACGTCTGACTGACTATCTATGAATCCTCTAAAACAATTGAGATGGATGTCGGGACAACCCACGACATCCTAATGAACTGATAATAATACTGAAAGCAATAAAAGGGATCCTCCGAAAAGCAAGAAGGCTCACCACATGACTCTGAAATGATCAACTGGATCAACAATGCGTCGGATGCCGATCCTAGTTACCTGTGTATGCATCATAATAAGATGCGGGCCAACTGACATCAATACATTGATTGTACGAGAATGTGAGTTGGAATGCTAAACACAACATAGGCTTGAAAAGAATCTAAAGAACTTACCTAGCTCAACTCAACTCGACATAACTGAACTCATTTCAATATAAAGCAGTTTAAAACAAGTGCAATATAAAGAAAAGTTGTTTAAAATATGATTTCAACTCTATGTGTATGCAAAGATACATATAACTTTGAAATGTATGTAAAAATACAATAAACTGTGTATATAAGAATACAATTACTTATGTGAGAGTTTCTTTAACCGACAACCATCACGTAAGAGCTATTGTGACAATACAACGTTTTGCCTCACACTCCCATGGACACCCTATACCTTGCCGAGGGTATAGAACCTGAACTACTAAGTGGATCCACTAGTCTATGCTAAAAAGCACTAAAGGAATCATCTAAAAAGTATGACACTTTTTAACCCATGATGGCTACATGGTTTACGGGGGATGAGAGTTTGTCTGAACTCTTCCCCATATTGATGCTCAATACCACTCCCAAAATATGATACTAGCTCTTATGTTTAAAAACATACTTCTTTCTGTGATTTGAGATAATTGCTCAAAAACTTAGCTCAAAGGCTATGTTGGAAATCAAAGTTTCCTCTCTTGCTTCATTTAGAAATCGATTACTCTTTTCTGAAAACTAGCTCAAAGATTCTTTGGAAATCTCAGTTTTTGTTCTTATTTAAATGTGAAAACATTTTAAACTCTTTGGGAATACATTGTCCCCATATACTTCTTTGAAGAAATGAACTTCAAACTTTACTCTTTACTCTTTACTCAACTTGAACTTTAAGTCTTGAAACAAAGTTAAAAGCAATTTTGCAAAAGACTTCTTGGAAAAGACTCTAAGAACTTCCTAGACTTTCCTTGAATTTGAATTGATGGATTCAAGGTTATGATTCATGTTTCTGGATGATTTCTAGTTGTTTAGAAGTCATTTTAGAGTAGTTAGAATCAATGGAAAGTGTTAGTACACTTTAGAATGACTTAAATAGGCTAAACGACGAAAATTGGTGACGATGATTTGGGCGCATCCCGGGCGCGCCGTGCCAGGCCCCAACTTTTTGGGGATCACTTTGGCGCACTACAGGCGCGCTGCCCCAGACCCTCTGGCGCAGATGGGGCGCACCGCTCCTGCCCCATCCCAGGTGTGTCTGACAAATTTTTCAATTCGTTTTCTGATCCTAAATCGATTTCTATCTCAATACTTTCTTAGATTCAGATACCCAAGCATATATACTAGAATTCAACTTAAAACAACTCTTAACATCGCCAAAAGATCTCAAGAAAGCCCATCAATCACACAAGTTCAATAATGAAAGCAATCTCAAGAACACAACTCAAGAACAACAAATTCTAACTCTTTTAGAACGAAAATCGCTGAATTAAACATGTTTGGCGCGTGGATGAACTAACCCAATGTTTTGTGAACGAATCTTGCTTCTCTTCTCCTTTCTCCTCTTCTTTTGTCTTTTCTCCAAGCCCTAGCGTATTTTGGTAAAAGCGTAAACTGATCTAATTATGATTAGACCCTAACTTAATTACCAAAAACGAAATAAAATAATTGGGCAAGGAAAACACCAAACTACCCTTTCAAAATCCGGATTGGACTTTCATTATTCCAACAGCCCAACTTCCAAAGGGTATAACTTACTCATACGAACTCTAAATCGCGCAAACTCAGCGGCGTTAGAAATATCATTCCAAGAGCTTTCCTACCATATCTGAAAGTACCTCTAACTCATCTTGAGCTAGAAGTTATGGCCGTTTGAAGTTGGCCAAAACTCAACTTTTCCTATCTTAAACAAATTTCCAGATTTTGATTATTTCCAAAAATGACTATTTCCAATTCTTAGCTTCTTCCTAGCTATTTCAAATTGCGAGATGTTACATCCTCATAAAAAATGAATTTTTTTGGGTACTCCAAGACGCCAGATCCATGAGCTAATACACACGAAAAATCAGAAAAGTAGCGTAATTCCTAAAAGTTTGCTGGTAAATACGAAAATGGACCTTAAAAATGGTGGAACTATACATAATGTTTCCCCAACTCATTATGAAGGTCCTTAAAAAGTTTTTTCAGAAAAAAAATTTAGATGCTTCAAGGCGCCAGATCCTTGGGCATTAACACACGAAAAACTGGGAAAGATGCGTAATTCCTAAAAGTTGGCTGGTAAATGCAAAAATGAGCCTTAAAAATGGTGTGACTATACGTGTAATGTTTTCCCAACTCATTATGGAGGCCTAATAAAGTTTTTTTAGAAAAAAAATTAGGGTGCTCCAAAGTGCCAAGTCCATGGGATAATTCACACAAAAAATCGAGAAATATCCATGGTATATATATATATATACTTTCTTAAAATCATTAGTTCCCTAAGTTAAATGTTAACTTATGATAATACCCCCAACTTAAAATATCCAATTTAGTATATCTTTTATATTTTATATTATATTAAATTTATTTAAAAGCATAATGTTAAAAGGGTTGAAATTTTTTCAAAAAATTGTGACTTTTACAAAAGGTTGTAATTTTTTCGAACACTTGTGACCTCTCCAATGAGATCTTTTCAAAGGGTTGTGACTTTTCATTTCTTTGTGAAACCTTTACAGAACCCTCCGTAGGGAGTTGGGGGAACAGTTCATACAGTCTCCCCAATTTAAAGTTCATTTTGGACATTTAGGCGCCAATTTACAGAAATTAATCGATTTTCTCAGTTTTTTATGTGTAGCCCTTAAATATTTTGGTGATATGACTTCTAGATAATTTTTTGTGAGGTTGTTTCCGATATTAAACCATTAATAAAACAACAAAAAAGATATTACCCCTTTATTATTATTATCATAACCAGAGATCAAATCTCATATCATCTTTAATCAAACCATGATAAACTGAACCCTGGACAAGATAACAAACATAGCTTTAAAAAAACTATGTAAAATATCCCACCCGACCACCTAGACCTAGACATATGTTAATACTAACATATGCCCTCATTGTAACCATATTATATTAAAATATAGTAATAATAGTAGTAAATAAAATACTCAACTAAGAAGCAAAATAAACACAACCAAACTTCAATAATAAAAAAAAAACCGTCATTCATCAACCATTGAATTTACTCTTCAACTTTCTCTGGTTCCTCAGATACAGGGGCAGCTTCCTCTGCTTTCTCTGCTTCCGGTTCCACAACTGGGACTGCTTCTGGTTCAGCTTCGGGTGCTGCAGCCTCCTCAACGGGTGCTGCAGCCACCGGTTCCTCAGCTGCGGCTGCAGGTTCTTCTGCTGTC
>NW_006239071.1:514200-534578 GCF_000226075.1 Solanum tuberosum
GGTTCTTCTGCAGCCGCAGGTTCCTCAACTGGGGCTGCAACAGGTTCTACTGCAGCTGCCACTGCGGCTGCAGGTTCTGCAGCTGCAGGCTCTTCAGATACAAGGGCTGCTGCTTCCTCCGCAACAGGAGCAGCCTCTTCTTCTACTGGTGCTGGTGCTGATTCGACCTCGACTTCCTTTTCTACAACTGGGGCTGGTTCCTCCACCTGTTGAAGACACAATTAAGTTAATTAAAACCTACTTTAAATAACATGATCATGCACACTTCAATACGATATCAGAGCAACCAGATGTCCTGAGTTCAAATCGCACCACAACTATTATAAAAAAGAACTTCCACGTGTTTGGACAAGCAAAAAATAATAATCAGACCAACACTTGAGCTATGTTTGATACCGCATCCGTGTCAGATCCTCAAAAACTATATTACTTTCTAAGGATCTGACAGGAACGCATGCAATCACAGTTTTGAAGATTCCAAGCAACATAACATGTTAGCGGGTGTTACAAAACATTATTAAGTGATTAAAAGTGTAACTTCTTTTAACAGATTAAACTTTTAGATAAGACGATCAAATAATTAAATGCTATCTTGGTTACCTCTGGAGCTGGGGTAGCCTCAACCTCAGCTGGAGCAGTCTCTACTGCTGCTACTGGTGCAGATTCAACCTTTAAGAAAGACAAAAAAATCAATCAAGTGAGAAAGATCCATCAAATTAAAATATCTTTGATTAATGATCAACTGTTTTCAGATTGATCATATGTAAAAGTATTACATATGGTTTTAACAAAATTAAAGATTCAAGAATTCTGCATTTTTAGTTTAAAGGGAAAAATAAAAATCAAAACATATACTATAGCTAGTAAGTAAGATGAAGATTCTATTTTTTTAGTGTTTTCCTAATTTGATCTATCAGATCACTAGGCTAATATTTAAAAAATTTGGTGTTAAATTCTACTTCTTAAAAAATGTTTCATCAATAGTGTCGATCGGATCATCCAAAAATTCACTACTTCTGGAGAATCCAACATGCTAGTTGACGTTTTTAAAAAGTCCGAGTTAAATTGGTAATAAATCTTGATGACAGATATGATCACACCTTTATACAAGAATGATCTAATAATATTTCAGGATATTAAAAACATTGAAGAAAAGTTAATTAGGTAACTGATCTTGATCAGTTTTTAGTTTTCATTTAGAAAGAAATAGAAAAAAAAAACATTATTATAAAAATACCTCAACACTGGCCATTGGAATAAAGTTGAAAAATAAGAAAATGGGAAAGAGGAAAATAAATGAAGAAATGGAAGGGGCAAAAGGTTTGTAATTGTAATTGGTGATGGAAAAAATGATCAAATAAGAGAGCTTTATATAGAGAAGTAAAATGGAGTGTATTTAATTTAAAAATAATTAATGGAAGAAAAAAGAATCTTGAAGGATATACATATTGACACCTCACCTCACATCACTGACAATTAAGGGTGTACAAAAGATTTGGATGTCTAGTTGTAAATGTATTTACTTTTACTTTACTTTATGCTTATAATAATAAGAAAATAAGTAATAATAATCTTACAAAACATTTTCTTTTTTCCTTACTTTTTTATAAGTTTAATCACTCCGTACTCGAGTTGAAGATCTATCAGAAACAACTTCTATATATGTAAAGATAGAATTAAGATATGCATACCCCATTTATGGGATAACATTCAGTATGTTGTTAATGTTATAATCATTGGATATTTAAATTTACATGTTCGATTAATCTAGATTCTAATGGAGTAAGTCCATCAAGTAATACAGAGTAAAATTCATAAATAGCAATTTTTAGCTTTTGTTATGGAATTTCAAATTCAACAAGTAAAACTTTGAAATTTGGAACTTCTTGATTGTGATTGCTTTTTAAATATATAGTCTTAAAAAGGACAATAAATGTTATTAATAGGTAAAACATTCCTTTATTGGGGATTTTTTTTAATTTCAAATGGTTCGAATCTAAGACTTATGATTAGGAAAGTTAGAATTTCAACAATCACACAACGCAAATCTAGTAAATATTAAACAAAATTGTATCCCATTTCCTCTTTTTCCTTAACGTGACGAGTTTTTTCTTTCATAGCATTATGAATTAATTTATTTACCAATTTGAACTTGAAACTGATAATGAATAAGTTCGTGCTTACTTTATTTTATAAGAAAAATAATATTCTTACACATTCTTTTCTTTTTTGATTTTCAAGATGAGGAGCTTTTTCTTTGATAAGATTATAAATTTATTTATTTATCAATTTGTCTATTCAAACATTAGATCGACACAATATGAATCAGTTCACATTAACAATCTCTTATAAGAAAACGTTACTTAACACATTCTTTTCGGTTTTTTCTTCCTTATTTATTTTGAAAATAAAAACTTTTTTTTTTGGTGACATTACAAATTCATTTAAGGGAAAAGGGTCAAAAATGTCTTTAAACTATGTGAAAGGAACAAAAATGCCCTCCTTTTATAGTTTGATTCAAAAATGCCCTTGCAGTCAATACTTTGGTCCAGAAATGCCCCTATAGTTACAAAATGGGTCAAAAATGCCCTTTTTCTAAATAAATATATTGTTTTTTCTTTTTAAACACATTTTCTTCTTAATTAAAATATTATTAAAGAACACTATTCTTTATTTCTTTCTTCTAAAATCACATTGACAAATAAAAATGTGGGATTTTTTTTTTTCTTCTTAATCTCATTTTATCAATTAAAATAGAATAATTTCATGTACCCTTTCGACAAATAATATTTGCCCTATATATAAGATCATAGTATACCCATCATTAATTTATATTAATATAACGATAAAAAATAATGATAGTAAAATAACAAATATTTTCATTTTTTTTTTCTTCTAAAATTGAAGTAAGATAGAGATTTGCTAATTTTTTAAAAAAAACATTAATTGAAAAAGAATATGTCAAAAAGAAAATAATAATATATTTATTTGGAAAATGATCATTTTTGACCCATTAAATAACAATAAGGGCATTTTTGGACCAAACTACGAACGGATGGGCATTTTTGTTCCTTTCGCATAGTTTAAGGACATTTTTTAGCCAAAGTATTGACGGTAAGGGCATTTTTTAGCCAAACTATAAACGGAAGACATTTTTGTTCCTTTCACATAGTCGAAGGGCATTTTTGACCCTTTTCCCTTTATTTAATTACTTATTAATCTATTCATTCAAATTTAGGACCAACAATATGAATAAGTTCACATCGATAGTATTTTCTACGAAAATTAATATTCAACACATTCTTTCTGTTTTTACCTTATTGATTTTCAAGATGATGTGCTTTCTATATAATAATATAGTAACAATAACATATTTAGTCTCATGTTGTAACTGGAAAGAATAGTGTGTACACACGACCTTATGCCTACCTTAAAAGGTAGCTAAAGTCCTTATGCCTACCTTGAAAGGTAGCTAAAGTTATATGATTTCGATAGATCCTCGACTCAAATAGAAGAGTTTTTTTGTTTAATAATGTTATTAATTAATTCGTTTATTAGGTTTGTCTAAAAGCATTTGTTTTGATTGGGAAATAGCAAAGTCACATGGTGGTGGAGACCATTTACTATAACAGCTATTATATCTTTTTTCTTTCTGTGTTTTGTGCAGTAGGGCATGTAGGTGACTAAGACCATCATGCTTTCATGTTCTTCTAATTTTTAAATTAATATTTTTCTTAATTCTAGTTCCTTTACAACAAAATCTCTTGGTTTAAGGGAATAAATATAATTTTTTTTAAATTTCACATCCTATGTTCAGTAGGGTTCGATTGAATATTGACTCACGCCGAAAACTTTTACGTAGGGTAAAGTATTTTGTAATCACACTTTTGTATCTAAAGCTTAAATTTGAGATTTCTATTTTTTTAAAAATAAAAGAGTATTTATCACTCTATCACAACTCTTACCATTATAACGAATCAAGTTGCTAATCCATGTAAATAATGACTCAATCTTTTATCTAAACTTTTTTAATGTATGTATTGGATCTCACAAATTATTGTATAAATGTTTAATTAGTAGAAACATATTTTCTTTCAGTATGTGCATTTACCAATGTGGTATGATAGTATATTTTAGTAAAGTTCATTTTAATAAGTTGTTTTGTAAATGAAAAAGTTGCAAAATATGTTACTCCAATCTAAAAATAATTTAACTTCATATTAAATATTTTATTCTTAATTACAAATATTTTGACATGTTTAAGATCACATATTTCAATAAATCTTATAACCAAACAAACATTATGTTATATTTAAAATCAAAAGCTCCATAACTCTTCGCATCATATAAATTAAATAAATAAAATATTAAACAACTTAAACTCGTGATACTACTATTCAAATTATACATCTTTTGTTGTCAACTTTGGATTGGATCGATCTATTAATCACGAACTCGAGTCATGATCAGACATTGATACATGCTCAAGATAAACTACTTACATCACTCCTTATTGAAATATGACGATCCTTTCAGATCTTGCTAAACACGAAATAATTTATACATCGAATATTTATTTATTGTCGGCATGACACACCTTTCATTAACTACAGTAAAAATACATAGTGTAAAATCACATCAAAATTTCACCAAATATAGTAAAATGTTTTTTTCTACAATACTAGTCAAGATGAGAATGTTTAGGAATTTGAAGGAAAAAAAATGCCAACTTGGATTATTATTATTTTTTATTTGTGGACAAATGGCTATGAGCGTAAAGTCCAAAATAATAGTGAAGGGCCGGTGCCGAAATGGGCCCCCACTATCACAATTTACGATCATTAACGTCTAAATGGGCCCCATATTCTGACGTGGCACTTCCTTTTTAGATCCAAATCCTTTTGGGTTTTCTCTAAATGGGCCCTACTTTATTTGGGCCTAGTGGGCCCATACCTAAGACCCTTTAGATGCTTTCCAGGTAGTACTACTCGTGCTATTTGGGCCCCATTTTCATTACTTTCTCTGATTTTGCCACGCTGGATTTGTGTCATTTGCCCATACTCTTATCCGTATATAGTTGACTGAAACAAAGTCGGTGGCACTAAGCTTTCGTTATACACAATGTTCGGAGGAAAATTGAATTAATAGCGCTTATTATACACAGTATTAGCTTATATCTATGTAAGAGATTGTCTTTATAGTGCAAATCACGTGACAATAACTTTACATATTACGTCGGCTCTCCGAAAAACTTTATATATATATTTGATGTTGTAGAAAAAAAAGATATTGAGAAAATGAATAATCCCCGTAGAGATGAATGTTGCTTGAACGATATTCTTACAATGAAGGAGCGATAACGGAGCCAGGTAGGGTTGAGGGGATTTGAATTGACCTTTTTCGATGGAAAATGATATTGTTTAGGTATATATAGTAGAATGTTGAACTCTCTTCAGCTTCTTCGTGTTTTTAAAAATTTAAAATTTAAATCAATATTATTAGTTGAATGATACTAAACATGCTGACATATTTTTCAGAATATAAAAGGCAGATAGTACTATTTGATATTTGTTGTTACTATTATTGACATTGATACAAGTACCTAGAGAATATGCAATGCACATTAAATTTTAGTGTGGAATGTTTGAAGCTAGAGTTTTTTTATTATTATATATACAAAACTTCATCAAGGAATTTCTACCACTAAAATACAAGTATAATTTTATTTATTTATTATTATTATTATTATAAGATCCTCATTCTTCACCGTCAATAAACACAAAATTTTGGACCATAGCATTGGGAAAAATAAAAACAAGAAAAGAGTCGTCATCAGAATATACATCTCAAATTAGAGTGAACAAAGCATATACCAATTAGTAATAATGCCTCGTTTTCATAAGACATAACATGAGTTTATATGATAAGCACACTTTTGAGCTTAACAATATCGTAGTTCAAGAGATAAATCATAATTATTATAGGATCAGAATGGACAATACATGCTATGAAGTATGAACTATGTTGTGATAAGGATCTATTAGTATTTATTTAGTCTACCAAATGAATAATTAGGACCATAATTGAATATTGTCTCTATTATGATTTTGGAGTTGAATAACTAGTACTAATATTTTATTTACTTTTTTCCTATCCCATATATATGATGGGGATCTTTTAATTTTTTTAATTTTTGGTTTGGCAAACCAAGTGGTATATGTCAAGTGAATTATTTAAAAATTGGATGTGAAGTGTGATGGCTCTTGCGTTTGGCTAATTTCCTTGGAATATTTTTGATTCCTTGTGACCCCACTATAATATAGGATGCTATAATATACTATATTATAAAGTATTTTGAATTTATGCTCTTTTAACATTTAACATGTTACTATTGCTGACATGACATTTTGTCCACCTCTATAAGGTAGAAAAATGATATTTATTTATGAGACTGTCACATAATTTCACTACTAACAAAACTAAATTACCCATTCCTTCAAATTTATTGATGGTGTTTGACTCTATACGAAATTTAAGAATAAAATAAAGATTTTAAAAATAATTTATAGATATTTGTGTTACAAGTTATTTCATTAAGAAAATAAAATGATGTTTTAAAAGAGGTTTTTTTTTCTAATTGATTAAAAAAAATGTAGCATAGATTACGAAGAAAATAGTTACTCAAGAAATATATACTAACAATTAATATCAATAAGATGGCTAATTGTATGTGTTTACTTACGTAAGTTCTTTTAAGTATTTTTGGCTTCATGCATGTGTTATGCAAAATTCATTCATCGATCTGATTAATTTGAATTTGTCTCAAACTCTTAAAATGAAAGTATTTTTCTGAGAAACTTCTCTATCGTGAAAATTAAACTCGAGATTTTTGATTGACGAGTAAATGATACATCGGATCCTAGTACTTTTCCTTTTTTACCTAAATAGTACATTAGTGAAAATGTTTTTAAAACATCTCCAAGATTATCAGACCTGTCAAGCTCATTTTTTCCTCTTTGTTTTTTTCTTGCCACAATTTACGTGTTGTGTTCTTCTTCTTTCTTGTTTTTGGTTTTTTTGTTAACACATACATCATTAATTATATCATTTTCAATAATAGTATGCTTTTCTTATTTATAATTTCTTCCTCCCAAACTATATGAAATAATATGAGATTTCGAATTTTAGCCTTGTTAGATATAGAGAACAAAATGTGAGATTTTTTTATATAAATTTGAATTTAATTGTGTTTAATTAATGATACTGGACATTAAATGAAAAACCAACTAATATCTCATATATATATGATTAAGTATTGCTTGGAAAGCTGATAGAAATATACTAACAAAGTGTGGTCGATGAATAGGATATATATATATATATATATATATATATAAAAGTAAAGATTTGATGGTCTAAGTTTTGAAAATAGCGAATACTCTTTACTTTCTCTTAATTGTATTCTATATTATATGAATTTGAATTAGTCAAATTAATAAGTCTTAAATATTGAAGACATAAACAAGAAAAGACAAAAAAGTCTAAAACTTTACTTTCTCTTAATTGTATTCAAATTTTAGAGATCTTCAAAAAATGAAAAAGTTACATCAATAGGATTCATAACGCATTTTTTGTTTTTTCCCAATGGGAAAAATCTATCAAACTCAAAAAGGACTTTTCATAATGCCACTTAAGATACATTACAAATTTGCAACAATGATGGATTACTCCAATTGATCGACGTGCCTTATTCTTGAATTATATTGTATAAAATCTTTTAAATTCGATTATAACTTTGTGAACTATATATTCAAGTTTTTTCTTTGAATTTGTTGTTATTCGTTACGTACAATAGTTCACAAATCACATAGGAGATGTAAACTATACAAGTCAAACCCGATCACATGACGAGCTTAACCGAAAAGGCGTTGACAAGAGAAATTGATCCCTGATATTTTTTATGAAATATCACCTGTTGCACCAACTCAGTCACCCTTACGAATAATATATATTCAAGTTATATATAAGTCTACGAATTGAAAATCACTTCATTCTACAACTTCTTTGCCAATGATGATGACCTAAAAATAATACGTGGAGGCAAATTCAAGATTGTTATATTTATTTATTTTTTGAAAAAACAACAACATAATAATAAGGACTGCTCATTTTTTTCCTAAAATTGTGGACATTAATCGACAAGCACCTTTAAAATTTAATGATTCATGTTGGAGTCTTTTTTTTCACTTTAGCAAAAACTTGTAAAACCATATGGTCCATGTTAGAAAGCCTGTCTAGTTTCCAATGTTAATTTGATAATTTTCTCATAAAAGATTTAAGTTGTATATTTTTTTTGTTATAAATTAGGTGCGGAATCAGAATTTTCACTAAGATAACTTAAAAAATATATAAAAAAACACAAATCAAGAAGTAAGAAATTCAACATACATAAGAATAGTTTTGACCTTGTTCCTAGTTGCTTCGCCCATATAGGACATTGTAGGTGAATCTAATAAAAAGGTTAGTTCAATGCATAAATTATATCACATTTACATAAGGTACGGGAAAAATCGTACTGTAAAAAGAATGTGTAATTTAGACAATTTACCTTAACACAAGTATCATTGATAAATTGATTTCACGACTTGAATTCTTGACGTACAATATTTACAAGTCGTATAAAGACAACTTCACCATACTTTAGAATCAATCATTTGTTAAACTCAACAAAAAAAGACTAAACTATTTGGCAATCAAAACATCGTAAAAAGAAAGGAAGATAAAATCCTAGGTTTCTTTCCTTAAAAGTTGGTCTGTTAGATTTGTAATTATTTCATCAATTTCAATTACTTGACTGTCTGTCAACAACATTTGAGAAACTTTTATCTACTTTTAATTTGTTTTTATTATGATGATATGTGAATCTTTTTTCTGCCCTTGTTAATTAAGCAATATGATTTGGTTTTTCAAAAGGGCCAAAGCGATTATTTGATAGACTTAGTGGAGTCGAAAAATCGTTGAATTATGTTACCAACAAGCTACGTTACGATAAATTTTATTGATGATAAGCCAGAGGAAGGTGAGGATGACGTCAAGTCATCATGCACCTTATGTCCTGAGCGACATATATGATACGACAACCAGGACAAAGGGGTTGTGATCTCGCAAAGGTGAGCAAACAAAAATTCATCCTGAGTTCAAATTATAGAGTACAACTCATCAACATGAAATCAGAATTAATTACTAGTAATTATATATCGGTTAACCATACTGACGGAAAGTCCATTGGAAATTTCCTTTTTTTAGTAGTGAACTAGAAATGCAATATGATTAAATGTTACCTATCCAAAAATACATTATTGAGAATAATAGGGGCCTCCCTCTTTTATAAAGTTGTTTTCAAGATAGATACCATCTTAGTTTTCTTATTTAACCAAAACACGTAAGTTTTTATCGAAAATTGATGTACATTTAATGTGGGTTCAAATGTCCAAATATTAATGTTTGATGTAAGAGTTTTTTTTTTTTAAAAAAAAAAAATAAAATAATAATAATAATAATATATATATATATATGATACTCAGGCTAAGGGTCAAGTTGATAATTTTTCTTATATCTCCCCCCCCCCCCCCCCCTTCGAAGCCTAGGTATCATATACACGTCCAAAATAAAGAGCTTTGACAAGAAGAAAAGCACCAATACCTATTAAGTGAATATCTAAAATTGTGATCATTTTATTTCGATCTTTTCGAACATAACCACAGAAGGGAAAAGATTCTTCAAGTGTATTATCGAAGGGAAAAGATTCTTCAAGTGTATTATCAGGTCCCATAAGTGCATAATAAATGTCACCAAAGTCCACTACAAAAGAAATTAAATGAAGTATTCTAGATGCAAAGTATGGAAAGATGTCTATAACTTCTCCCCCGGGCCTACCCAACCTATAGAATAGCTACACGAGGAAGTAAAATCAATCTTATTTATACATAGGCTTCTCAGGTACGAAATGATATATATATATATAATCACTCTGTAATCTACGTAAAATTAATGTAAATATCGATTATAACTTGCTATAACTGAGCATATATCGATAACCGACTACAACTTATCACGCTTAAATGGGTAAACAAAATTTTACTGACTAAAAATGTCAACATCTCTAACTAATATAATTATGAAGGTGGGTCCATTTAAGGCCCATATGCATTTGGTCTTATAAAAAGGGAGAGGGACCCTATTGGGAATTTGGGTTGGATAATTTTCTTCACTAGTCATATTTCATGGCCCAATTATGTATAATAATACATGCTTAATTCATATATAATATATGTATAATTGTGTATAGTTAATATAGTAATATGTGTATAATCGTGTATAGTTAATATATATTATATCGATTAGAAAATAAATGTCACTAGAGTCTTTAGCCACTCTGGATTGCATGACATTTAATTAATTGTTGCTAAATATTTTTGTGGCAGTAAATAAATTTATTACCGCAAAAAAATTCTTTTTGGTGTAGTGAATGACGATAGACATACCATTTAACTATGGAACTCAAGAGTTCTCTTTAACAACTATAGAAAAGATGAAATGATATTTATTTATCGATAGGACCTTGTCCTTATCCGCATGCACGATCGCACCTCATTTTATTGAAAAATTAACCTAAATAGTTGTTTACTCAACCACTTACAGTAAAAATAGGTGGTAGATGTACAATGTATATTTGATTCATATTGAATATGTGTATAATCGTGTATAGTCTATGTATATTGATTAGGAAAATTGAACAATTAATCCAACCAGCTATTGGTGTAAAGATTTCGTTTTCATTCACACTTTGGGTAAACCACTATCTTGTAATATTTGAAGTCCCAAATTCCAACATTTTTTTCTTAAAACATAGTCATGTTTTGGTGCCTACATTGTGAATTTGTTACAAAAATGGACACAAAACTAAATAACATTCATGCAAATCCAACAATGTATTTCCAAGGAAATGTCATTCATCACAATGAAATGATTTAACCATACAACTTTTGATTACTGATTGGTACCAACAAATTATGTGTAGATATGTTTGGAAAATGTCCAAAAGATCACATGAGCTTAGATATATAGTGCTTGGTTGGGATTTAAGGATATTCAATTTCCACGTAAGGATAAGTCGAAGGTCTATCAAAAACAGTCTCTCTACCTTCATAAGAAAAGGGTAAGGTGGCGTACACACCATCCTCCCAAACCCTACTTGTGAAATTACTCAACGTATGTTGTTTCTTCCACTCATCAATCTATTACTTATTGTTTCACAACAATGGCGAAATCATCCCTGTCTAAGCGATGTCAATCAACACCTTTTTACTCGAAAATTACACTATATAGTTAACTATCTTATATGTTAAAGCTCTTTGAATTGTTACTTCTTTATATTTTGATTTTCCTTAAATCCTGACCCCGTCATTGATTTCAGATACTCTTCCTCCCTCATCAATATAGAAAAAGATGAGTTTTCTCCCTCATCAATATAGAAAAAGATGAGTTTTCAAATTTATATTTTGCTTGACCTATATAGCTATATTTATTCCCTAGGCCATGATACTATATCAAATATTCCAATCTTGCAATGGTTGAAACCTTAATGAACATGTTTTGCTTTATTCTCTTCATATATGTGAAACTCATGTAATGAACAAAGTGTTGTATATATAGCCAAATTATTTCACAGTCATACACATCCAATTTTCTTGAAAATGAGTTCACTAAATGTTTTCCCTTCTACCTTGATCTCTAATAAAAATTCCCAATAATTTTCCAAGAAAAAACTCCCAATTTTCTCTCCATCAAAAAAAGAAACTACAACTTCTTTATGACCAAAAATATGTTTCTAGTTTTATTCAATTAAACCAAGTTTCATTCAAAAGAAATTGCCTATTATACCCTTTGAAATGTAATAAATCAGACAATTCAGAAAGTAATAATCCAGAAGAAGACCCAAAAGCTATGGAAACAGTACAAAAACTTTATAAAGCACTTAAAAATAAAAATCTTATTGAATTGTCTGATATAATTGGAGAAGAATGTAGATGTATTAGCAATGTTGCCTCCTCTTTACAAACTTTCTATGGCAAGGAGGTATGTTAAACTCTTTATCTCTCCAATGTGATTTTCGAGGAAATGATCTTCTATGCCCATTTACAAAAATCTCTTGTGATTTATTTATTAAAAAAATCTTACTACTTATTTTGTTTATTTTTCTCCTTGAAGCAAGTAATTGATTTCTTCAAATCAATCATAAAGCTCCTTGGGAACAATAACTTTGAGATTGTTTTCAAACCTACTACACATGATGGAACACATGTTGGGGTTGCTTGGGAATTAGGTTAGCCCATTATTCAATCGATATTCAAAATTTACTAACTCGACTAATTCTGAATTCTTCGATTACCATTTATTTTTATTGCAGAGTGCAGTGACACTCATATTCCTATTGTGAAAGGTTTTGGATTCTATCATTGTCATTATTACAAGGGTCGTATGATGATAAGGTAAAGAGGAGGGAAAAAACATGTTAATATCAAGATTCCCTTTATCCTTGTTTTTATAATCAAGAGGATTCGAAACTCAATAGTTAATGAAACCATCTATGTAAAACTCGATGAATAATGAATCTGTTGGTACAAACTAACAATTTCCTTCGAATGACAGGAATGTGGAGATGATCATGGAGCCACTCCTTCAAATTGAGCCACTTAGATTGGTGAGTGATAATGTTCAAGAGTCTGAACAAATAATTCTTTGATCACAATCTATTCATATATCTTTTAAATATTTTGTGTTCGAGTAATACATATGATAGCAAAATTATAGATACATGGTCTACAATTTTAGCAAGTACTAATATAATATTCTCTGTGTTTTTATTTCAATTCACCAGAAAATATCATCCTTCCTTTTGAGAGCAATTCAAAAGATGACTCCAAATATTTTGAAGGGAAAGATGAAAGAGGCTACGAAAATCTTGTTTATGATTCTACTATTTGTAGCTTCGCTGTATTTGATTAAGAACTTTATGTAATTCACTAGTAATTTTCTTTTTTGATTCGTAGCGATTCTGAGTTTCCAAACCCCACTTGTGGAATTTTACTGGATATGTTATTGTAGCGATTTTGAGTTGCTTCTTGTGTGATGAATCTTCATAGATGGCAGAAACTTTTGGTGCCATCTATGAAGATTATAATCACAGAACAAGCAACTCAAAATCGATATGCTATAAATAAGCATTAGGAAAGAGACATAACAACGATGTTTAAAATGTCACTCCTCTGGTCGTCTTCTTCTATTCAAATTGTAACTAGTCATAGGAGATCATTTCCTCAACATCGGCAACGAAACCACTAAGAAAACAGGAATTTTATATCAACAACGAAAGAGAAATATACTCTCCAATGTATATTATAGGTCTGGCATGTACATCTTAATTCCAAAAACAACTTTCCGCCATAAGGCCGGGAGCAGATCAATCCAGATATAATATGTGTATAGTTAATATAGTAATATGTGTATAATCGTGTATAGTTAATATATATTATATCAATTAGAAAATAAATGTCACTAGAGCCTTTAGCGACTCTGGATTGCATGACATTTAATTAATTGTTGCTAAATATTTTTGTGGCAGTAAATAAATTTATTACCGTAAAAAAATTCTTTTTGGTGTAGTGAATGACAATAGACATACCATTTAACTATGGAACTCAAGAGTTTTCTTTAACAACTATAGAAAATCTGAAATGGTATTTGTTTATAGATAGGACCTAGTCCTTATCCACATGCACAATCGATCGCACCTCATTTTATTGAAAAAAATTAACCTAAATAGTTGTTTACTCAACCGCTTAAAGTAAAAATAGCTGGTAGATGTACAACGTATATTTGATTCATATTGAATATGTGTATAATCGTGTATAGTCTATATATATTGATTAGGAAAATTGAACAATTAATCCAACCAGCTATTTGTATAAAGATTTCTTTTTCATTCACACATTGGGAAACCACTATCTTGTATTATTTGAAGTCCCAAAGTCCAACATTTTTTTCTTAAAACATGGTCATGTTAACATGTTTTGGTGCCTACATTGTGAATTTGTTACAAAAATGGACACAAAACTAAATAACATTCATGCAAATCCAACAATGTATTTCCAAGGAAATGTCATTCATCACAATGAAATGCTTTAACCATACAACTTTTGATTACTGATTGGTACCAAAAAATTATGTGTAGATATGTTTGGAAAATGCCCAAAAGATCACATGAGCTTATTAGATAGTGCTTGGTTGGGATTTAAGGATATTCAATCTCCACGTAAGAATAAGTCGAATGTCTATCGAAAACAGTCTCTCTACCTTCATAAGATAAGGGCAGGACTGCGTACACACCATCCTCCCAAACCCTACTTATGAAATTACTCTGCATATGTTGTTTCTTCCACTCATCAATCTTTGGCAAAATCATCCTTGTCTAAGATATGTCAATCAACACCTTTTTGCTCGAAAATTACACTATATAGTTAAGTATCTTATATCTATGTTAAAACTCACTGAATTGTTACTTCTTTATATTTTAATTTTCCTTGGTAAAAATTCCTAACCCCATCATTGATTTCAGATACTCTTCCTCCCTCATCAATATAGAAAAAAGATGAGTTTTCAAATTTATATTTTGCTTGACCTATATAGCTATATTTATTCCCTAGGCCATGATACTATATCAAATATTCCAATCTTGCAATGGTTGAAACCTTAATGAACATGTTATGCTTTATTCTCTTCATACATGTGAAACTCATGTTATGAACAAAGTGTTATAAATATATAGCCAAATTATTTCATATTCATACACATCCAATTTTCTTGAAAATGAGTTCACTAAATATTTTCCCTTCTACCTTAATCTCTAATAAAAAATTCCCAATAATTTTCCAAGAAAAAAACTCCCAATTTTCTCTCCATCAAAAAAAGAAACTACAACTTCTTCATGACCAAAAATATGTTTCTAGTTTTATTCAATTAAACCAAGTTTCATCCAAAAGAAATTGCATATTATACCCTTTGAAATGTAATAAATCAGATAATTCAGAAAATAATAATCCAGAAGAAGACCCAAAAGCTATGGAAACAGTACAAAAACTTTATAAAGCACTTAAAAATAAAAATCTTATTGAATTGTCTGATATAATTGGAGAAGAATGTAGATGCATTAGCAATGTTGCCTCTTCCTTACAAACTTTCTATGGCAAGGAGGTATGTTAAACTCTTTATCTCTCCAATGTGATTTTCGAGGAAATGATCTTCTATGCCCATTTACGAAAATCTCTTGTGATTTATTTATTAAAAAAATCTTACTATTTATTTTGTTTATTTTTCTCCTTGAAGCAAGTAATTGATTTCTTCAAATCAATCATAAAACTCCTAGGGAATAATAACTTTGAGATTGTTTTCAAACCAACTACACATGATGGAACAGATGTTGGGGTTGCTTGGAAACTAGGTTAGCCCATTGTTCTATACTTTTATTCTTTCAAAACGATATTTGAAATTTACTGAATCGACTAATTTGAATTCTTCGATTACCATTTATTTTTATTGCAGAATGCAGTGACACTCATATTCCTATTGTGAAAGGTTTTGGATTCTATCATTGTCATTATTACAAGGGTCGTATGATGATAAGGTAAAGAGGAGGGAAAAAACATGTTAATATCAAGATTTCCTCTATCCTTGTTTTTATAATCAAGAGGATTCGAAACTCGATAGATAATGAAATCATCTATGTAAAATTCGATGAATAATGAATCTATTAGTGCGAACTAACGATTTTCCCATTGAATGACAGGAATGTGGAGATGATCATGGAGCCACTCCTTCAAATTGAGCCACTTAGATTGGTGAGTGATAATGTTCGAGAGTCAAACAAATTATTCTTGGATCGTCATATTTTCATATAACTTCTAAATATTATGGATGGTGTACCTTTTATGTAGTTTCTAGATATGTAAATATTATTAAAAAAAACTAAAAAAACTCTATGTCTAAATGTACGGTCAAAATTAAGAAATTTGAATCTCAAAAACGAGTAATACATATGATAACAAAATTATAGATACATGGTCTACAATTTTAGCAAGTACTAATATAAGATTATTTGTATTTTTATTTCAATTCACCAGAAAATATCATCCTTCCTTTTGAGAGCAATTCAAAAGATGACTCCACATATTTTGAAGGGAAAGATGAAAGAGGCTCTGCAAATCTCGCTTATGACTCTACTATTTGTAGCTTTGCTGTATTTGATTAAGAACTTCATGTAATTCACTAGTAATTTTCTTTTTTGATTCGTAGCGATTTTGAGTTTCCAATCCCACTTGTGGGATTATACTGGATATGTTATTGTAGCGATTCTGAGTTGCTTCTTGTGTGATGAATCTTCATAGATGGCAGAAACTTTTGGTGCCATCTATGAAGATTATAATCACAGAACAAGCAACTCAAAATCGATATGCTATAAATAAGCATTAGGAAAGAGACATAACAACGATGTTTAAAATGTCACTCCTCTGGTTGTCTTCTTCTATTCAAATTGTAACTAGTCATAGGAGATCATTTCCTCAACAGGGGCAACGAAAGCACTAAGAAAACAGGAATTTTATATCAAAGACGAAAGAGAAATATACTCTCCAATGTATATTGTAGACCTGACATGTACATCTTAATTTCAACGAGTTCGAACAAGCTAAGGATCTGTTAATGTTCCTACTATCCATATATATCAAGAATGCCAGGATTTTACAAGAACAAAGGAGGCTAGTGAACCTAGATCAAGGCCGTGGCATAATTACAAAAACAACTTTCCGCCATAAGGCCGGGGAGCAGATCAATCCAGATATCTAATTACATACCATGATGTCTAACTATGTTAATAAACTGAACTTACCTAAAAACCAAGATACATCTTCGGAAACATTAGCGTGTCATCGAACAACTTGAGGTGAAATACCTGCAAAAAACCACAGCTTGAAGTTCAATACAAATGCTTATGGGTATCGAAAAGTAACATATGAAGATACTCAAGTCAAGCATAATCTCGTATAAGATATTAGAAAATTACTTGAGGTACAATGATTTTGTCATTGTCACTAAGAACGTGTGTCATAGCTCATGTATTGAACGAACGAGAAGAAATTCTGGGGTTGTCCAGGAGTTAATTTATTTGTGCATATGAAAGGGTTAATGCACCATGGCTTTTCACCTACCATAATTATGTAGACGTATAGTCATTGCTAGACAAAATGACGACCTGCCAGCATCTCAGGTAATTCTGTGGCAGAAACACTTTCACATTGTAGGAGTTCCTGAAGCTTTGCGTCACACACGATCATCGAAGAATTCACAGGATCCTGCAAGCAGAAATGCAGATATATATGCTAAAGATGCAGAGATATGTGATGATATTGCTTAGAGATATTAAAAACTTGTAGCGAGGTAGAAAATGAGAAAGGAACTAAGAGTAGAGAAAACAAACACATGCCCTCTGTATAACCAAAACAAAAGAAGTAGATTATAGACATCTACCTCAAGTTGGTTAAGCTTTATATACTCCCAAATACGTTTCACAGCATCTGTTTGGAGAATCTCCTTTTCTTCACTTCCAAAAAATTTGGCGAGCGCATCAGATATTGTAACAGTGGATGAGACAGGTTGTTCAACATTAGTAGCCACAGAATCAGCTTCAACCTTCAATCTTTTAGCTTGATCAGCTTGTTCTGCAGGGGTTGGAGAGGAGAACGTTTTCATTAAAATAGTTATAAACCCTTCAAACTGTAGCTATTTGTGGATTTTTCCCTTTTCTTCTTTTTCGATGTACTTTTTATAAGTGTGAAAATAAGAGATATATTATTACAAACGGATATCATTTATTATTTGACATACTTGAAGGATCGAGTGCGGTGATATGTTTAGCCAGCAGCTTATTCATCTTGAACATGTCGGTGCAGTCTGTTTCAAAGAGTGCTCGCAGAGCATCGTTGCAGATAATCTTTCGCTTGTTACCAGGATCCTGTAAGTTGTGTTTCCTGATGTACACCCACAGCTGCTTCACAATCTGATCGAGCAAAGAAAGATGTATATATGATCTATGTAATAACAGCTAACAACAACTCGGGAACTTATGATATGACAATCATACCTCTGTCCTGGGCATTGTGGGTTGACCAACAATAGCCTGAAGTTCAGGTGAAACACCACAGACTTTGTTAAGACCACCTGGTCCACCTCTCCTTTTTGTTCCAGAAGTAGCACTGGACAGAACAAAAACCGTATCAAATACAGGATGCTTTGGATAGTGAAACCATATAAACGATTCGCTCAACTCTTATAACTAGGGGGAGATGTATATGTTTACTTAACTGAACCAGATATCATTTATTGAACATTTCAGACAAATGAAAGAACTAACTCCCCAAGGTTCAAATTCACTTTAGAAAACGAAAAAAGGCGAAAAACAATATAAAATAGTTACAACTTACAACTACCTACTTAAGAAAGGTAAATGTGACGTATTATTGATTGATTGAGACAAAACAATTCCCTCAATACAACTTAACACTATCAATCATGTACAAGTAGTGAAGAAGTATAGAGTACTTTATTGGTTTCCAAGGGAACAAAGTAACTTCATATATAAAGATACGGGTTTCCAGGTTTAGATCGAAATTACATCCCCTAAATAATACCAATTCGTGTTCCATTTGTGCGTTTACGACATCCATTTCTTCTGATTATGTCGATGACCATTAGTACATAGAATTCACTCTCTAGTTTTTTATCCAACAATGATTTAAATACTTTGTCTACTCTTGTAAGGTTGTAATTGGCCAAGTAATAGCCCTATACTATCAATGTCGCTACAATTTTATTTTTATTTTTATAGTCATGGTGTCCGGGCCAGCTTTGATGCAAAACTGCTACCAAATTTGAACACGTAATTACGTAAACATAGGAAACGATTAAATAACGTAATCAAATGACATAAGAGCATAGTATTAATTTAGAAAAAAAATAAAAAGACTACCCCTTTTTACTCCACCTATATTCGCCCAACTACCAGCACCAACTTTAAATTAGCAAAAAAAAAAAAAACATATTCTTAAATAGTATTTTCAGTAAAATTAATTTTCATCTTACATTGAAAGAGTTAAAAAGACAAACTTATCCTCGCCGAATTATACTACAATGAAATACACCATACCTTTCCTTAGGGGCAGAAGCGACATTTGACGACGCATGTTGAGCTGGAGCAGCAGCGGTTCTCACCATCACCGGCACCGGAGCTTGTTGCTGCACTTGCGACTGCAGTGACGGTGGTTGCCGGTGCTGATGCTGCGGAGACAGCAGTGGAGGTACATGGTGCTGAAAGTAGAGCTGCTGTTGTTGGTGCTGGTGATGATGATGTTGTTGTTGAAGGGCAAAATGGGAATACAACTGCTGTTGAGCTTGAGTGTTAGCGAATTGTGGGTGGTTTAGGAGGGTAAAATGGTTTTTAACCATCAACGGAGGAGAAATAAGCTGCGGTGGCTGTGATCGGAGAAGACTGATCTGATCACTGATAAACTCCGCTTTATGTGAAAGGTCCTGTCCAAGTTTTGCTCCGAGCTGTTGTACGACGCCGTTTAACGATGTAACGGCGTTAGGGTCCGATTGACGGAGCAAAATCTCAACACCTCTAGCTATTTCCTGGTCCGACACCATAGCTTTGCTTTCATACAGTAACGGTGAAGTTAACGGCGTTAATGTTCTCTCTCTCTCTGTTCTTCTTCTTCTTCTTTCTCTCTGTTCAAGCTCACTCTCTTTATCTGTTAATGGCTGTCTCTCTCTCTCTTATCTGATATATAAGTATTTAATGACGAATATACCCTTGCTTAGTTTAAAAGTTTGTTTACTACTTTTTGCACTTTTTCCATGCTCTCTACTCTCTAAGGGTCCCATTTCTGACCTTTTTTCTTTTCTTTTTAAATAATTTCGTATCCGAATCAATTTATACGCATTTTAATTAATTTTGCATAATATATGCAAGGGAAAAGGGTCAAAAATACCCCCCAACTTTGGTTTATTGTTTGACTTTACCCTCGCCGTTAAAATGAAGTTAATTTTACCCCTCCCGTTACTAATTTCACCAAAATTACCCCTCATTTAGACGGAATCCCCAAAATTGATCCAAATTGACCCAATTACCCGGATTTTAAAAAAAAAAACCTATTCCCTATTTTTAACCCAATGACCCGACCCCCTCTAGGATAACCCGGTACCAATTA
>NW_006239071.1:535946-575590 GCF_000226075.1 Solanum tuberosum
CTCCCGTTACTAATTTCACCAAAATTACCCCTCATTTAGACGGAATCCCCAAAATTGATCCAAATTGACCCAATTACCCGGATTTTTTAAAAAAAAACCTATTCCCTATTTTTAACCCAATGACCCGACCCCCTCTAGGATAACCCGGTACCAATTAACCCAATTACCCATTTCCATTTACCCATGCCCTCTCTTTAGATAATCTCATTTTCTCCCAAATTTACCCATTATTGTATTTTCGATTCATATATATCTTGCTAATTATATTTGAAAGCGGACTTGTATAGGGGCTGGACCTCAATTGCTAAATATTGTGCGAAGAAGCTGCCTACCACTACTGAAGTTATGGCAATTGACAATGGGAAAGTTTTGTTTAGAAGAACCTCTACTTCCCAACTCAAAGGTTTGATGATACTTCAAGATTGCTTGCACATTTGAGCTAAAATGCTTTTGGAATGGAAAATAGTTACTCCCTCATGGATTATATTGAAAAGGAAAGTGCTTTTGGGAGAAAATGAGATTATCTAAAGAGAGGGCATGGGTAAATGGAAATGGGTAATTGGGTTAATTGGTACCGGGTTATCCTAGAGGGGGTCGGGTCATTGGGTTAAAAATAGGGAATAGGTTTTTTTTTAAAAAATCCGGGTAATTGGGTCAATTTGGATCAATTTTGGGGATTCCGTCTAAATGAGGGGTAATTTTGGTGAAATTAGTAACGGGAGGGGTAAAATTAACTTCATTTTAACGGCGAGGGTAAAGTCAAACAATAAACTAAAGTTGGGGGGTATTTTTGACCCTTTTGGTATTGAATAATTTGGTTTATTAAAGTTTGGACAAATAGAGTTATCTACTCTCTCTGTCGCATATGAGATGGACGTTTTACTAAAAATATTTATCATCTATTATTTGATCGTTTATTAAATTAAGATATAATTAATTAATTTTGTTTTATCATTTTATTCCTATAATTAATATAGCCTTTGAAAGTCTAAATGAATTTTGAAGATTTAAGAATTTATTTTTCAGGAGGGTAATAAATATGAACAAAGGAAAAAAAAATAAAGTTGAGCAATCTATTAATGACTTCTTAATCACAGTGTAAAATAGAAAGTGTTCATCTAATATGAGACGAAGAGAGTACTTCTTTATGCTTTGCTGAAATTCAAATATGAAATCTCATGATTTTTAATTTACTTGATTGATTACTAGAAGATTTTTTATGATGACCAACTTTCTTGCATATCGACTAATTACACGGGACATCTATCACCTCCCACCAACAATAGGTAATATGTAACTCTGTACACCAAGGCTAGGACAAATGAGAAGAAGTGTTTTTTATTCCCGTTGAAAATTTGAATCTGCGACTTCATAATTCTCAACCACTTCATTGATCACTAGGTCACACTCTTGGATGTCATTAGACAATACTTTTCAGTGCCATAACCTTATTTTTAATTTGTATCAAAAAAATATTCTTTGTCAAGGTTAAAGAATTTTATTATCTTCACAAAATAAGAATAAAACTGTAGACCTGTATGCACATATTTTTCCAGAATTCACCTATTATTATGCATATTCTTACTATTATTATTATAGAGTTTAGTCGAACACCTTGACGTAAAATGAAACGAACGATGTGTTAGCATCCAGAAGAAGCAAGGTTATAAATGTAATTATGTGAAGTGTGGACCTTTGATTTTAGAGAAAAAAAGTAAAAGAATAGTACTATTTGAGAGGATAAAGATAAAGTGGTGGGCCCAAAAGAGGTTGGGCTAAAATTGGAATTGTCTTGTCTTTCCCAACAGTTTTTGAATTATTTTTTGCTCTTTTTTTTGGGTTTAAGTTTACTTAAATACCATTGAGGCCATGTTACTCTACCAGGAAAAAGTGAGGTTATTTTGGGAAATAATGAGTGTTTGCGTGTCACAGCTATATGCCGTTTGATTAAGATTGGGTTTGGTCAACAACTTGATGAAGCTCACAATCTTTGCAATGCAAAACAAGATTTTCCATAAACATAGATAATACTTATCACTTTACGTTTAATCCGAGGTCTCGAATTTGAGTTTGACATAAAAAAGAGTGAACACATACTTTTTTTCTTAAATGGACTTTGAGTGAGGCATCATTAAATTAATTAGTATTTCAACGTAAATATCAAACATTCAGCATCAAGAAAAAAAAATGACAGAGAAACTATGTACTCTCATTTTTTAATTCATTCTTTATCCTATAGTTTCTTTCTTACTAATCTTTTTATCTATTTGATACATGCATAATATATAAGTTGGATTCAATTTTAACATTAATTGGCAAGTAAACTCTCTACTTAATCACAAATAATAATTAAACCCTTCAACACATTTTCACCGTATCTCGTGTATATCCAGCGACCAACGCTAAAATGGCACACATCAAAATTTGAAAGCATTTAATTAGATATCATTTTGTAAATTGGAGTATTCAAATAACACAATATACAAAGTTAAGGAGTTGTTTGACCATCAGAATTACACCAAAAAATGATCACTAATCACATGTAAATATTTTAATTATTTTTAGTATCTTATATTTTGATTTGGTCCTCATTTTATTTCTTATTTGCACTAAAAAAATCATTTTAAAAACATCGAAACCAATCGAATCGAAGTTGAAAAACCAAACCAAACCAAACTATTTCGATTCACACTTTCTCAAAATCAATTACGAAATAATCGAACCAAAATTTAATAAAAACCGAACATCCAACCCTACTTATAGTCATTTATCAATTTGTTCAAATACGTAATCTACGTAAATTTATAAACATTCATATTGCTATACTTCTATTTGCCCATAGCAACTGGGGATCAAAAAGCACCAAATTTGATGACTTATTAAGAGAAAGATGAAGTAAGAGCATGCTATTGGAGACGTTGCAACATATGTCGGGAAGGCCTCCGTTAATTGTGTAGAAAAGAATTTCATTTTATTTTCCCCGGAATTTTGGAAAAAAGCCGCTTCGATATGTGGATTTGATTCACCCTTAGTAATGAGAGGATTGGTTTGGTCCTCTCATACCAGTGAATTGGGTCGCATACATTGGAGCCAGATTCAATCCCAAGGGTCAATCAAGCCTTTGAAACTAGTGAAAATAGTCATCACAGTCTGAGTTCCTGCTTTCAACGAGACTTTCTTACCTTGTCAAACTTTCTCTCCTTCACCAGGAAAGTTATTCGGTAAGCAAGATCTTTGATTGATGTGCCAAAATCTTTATAGATAGAGCCAATCATTAATTCCCAACCGTGGGGTGAATGGAATCCGATACATAAATCAGTTAACAAAAGAATAGAAAAAGCTTTGACTAAAGAAGGCCGATTCCCCTAAGCAATTAAAGGGCTACGGCTTTCGGACCAAAAACTTAAAATGAGTTTACCCGACTTAAGTGCACACCGAAAACAACTCATTTGGGCCATTTCAATTTAACAAGTCCTTACCAAAACCCAAAACCCAAAATCTATGGCTATGGCGCAGGTGCTGAGCCTACAAGTTTCAACCCCAGCACCACCGCACCACCACCGCGCCACCTCATCTTTGACCCGGCCGGCGCTGCTAACTGCTCCTTCCCCCACCGCTGAAAAGAGTTTCCGTTCCTTACAACACAAGCTCCAGTGCAACGGCAGATTTTTTTGCCTCTTCTCTGATAATCGCAAACAGGTAGTACAAAGTTTTAAGCTTTTGAAAATTCCCAATTTGATGGCTTTTCGATTTCCCTTAGAGAGAAATGAAGTGGGTGTGTTTTGGATTATCACGAAAATGTCTGTAGTAAAAAAGTGTACTAAATTAGTGAAGGGGTTTATGTTTTGCATTTGTTATCATTCCTGCTGGTTAATCAGAGTGTTTGTACTTGTGGGTTGTGTATAAGATGTGATAAAGTTATCAACTTGGGTTTTTTTTTTTTTGCTAACTCCAATAAAGGAATAAGGAAGAAAATGTTTGTACTTGTGTGAGTGAACAAATTGTTTTCAGTAGTTCTTGGTGTGAGCTTGGGCTAGAAAGAGAGTTGTATGGGTGTGTAAACAATTTCATGATGTTTTCCTAGCGGAAATGAAAAATCACTAGGTGATTTTTGTCCTAGCCTTGGAGGTTAGAGTTACTTGGTACTTGTTGCTGGTGGGAGGTGACATGTATCCCGTGGAATTAGTTGAGTTGCACGAAAACTGGAACGGACACCACAGTTATCAAAAGAAAGAAAAAATCATGATGTTCTACTTGAGTGTTAGTTCATACCATGGTGTCCTAGAGTCTGTAGGTAGAAGTTCTAGCACGTTTCAGTGGTCCTATCTAGCAAGTCTCTATCCTATTGCATACTAATCCGAAACTCCTAAACGATTTGATTGACCCAAAAGAGTATACCACAAGTTAAATGTATATGAAGTTTTAAATTTGGGGAACAAGGTTCCCCACTTGATTTCGTGCCTTATATATTGATGGACGGCAAATGTCTGCTTTCTCTGTCTTTGTTTCTCTCAGCCCGAGCACACTTCCTGTCAAGAATAAAGAAAAAGAAAACTAAATGCTTATGGTCATTCCTGAGCCTGTTCTCGGTCATTTTAGCCTGGCTTCTGCTATTGCCATCATCCTCAAAGAAGAGTTACCGCCACTTTCTATGGTTGCTCTATAATATTGATTCCATTGTTTCTTTTTAGTATGTTTGGTTTTTTTTACTGGCCAAAATAGGTTTCCCATTCCTTCTCTATTTCCTGCCTCTTGGGACTGGAGTAGCACTGTAAGAAGGCACTCAAAAAGCAAAATGGCAAAGCTGTTGAATTGTGGTAGTTTAGCTATTAGATGTAGTAGTCATGTAGCAAATGGAAAACCAGAATATGACATTCTGAAAGATCATCGATTTCAGATGCTTCTTATATCCTGACCTGAAGTTCTTTGCATCCGACATTTTGTTTGTGCCTTAGATTCTTGGCTTTATTTGGAGGTGAGGTTATTGGAAGAGTAAATTGGGACATTATCTCTGAATCTCCTTTGTATGTTGTATTCTTATTAGTCCGATTAATAAAGAGGAGTTTAGAACACTCTCCCTGCTGTCACAAAAGTGTATTTTCTTAGAAATAAAAAGAAGAAGAGGAGTTTAGAACATTTCATAATCTTTTTCTTCCGTGTGTTAATAGTTCAGGAAACATGGATTTATTAAATAAAATTTGAAATAAAAGATTGAGCTTTTAGAACAAACAATTGTGTGGAAGTAGTGAGGGGCTGAGGGCAGACATTGTGGCTTGATACATATCCAGCTATTTGCTCTGTGGCTATTCATACGTTTTCTTCCATTCCGCGCTGGTGGGTTTGGTGTAGGATAAGGGTGAGAATTTCTAAGCTACAATTGCCAGAGGAAGTTTCAAAGTTCTTGCTGATCATTAGCACACATATAGGCTGTGAATCGGTTCAGAAAGGTATACATTTGTGGTTGTTGGATGGGTAGTTGTCTGATGGGAGAAAGATAGAAGACAGTTATTCTCAATATTCTCAGTTCTTCGCCTAGTTCACTAAAACCAGAAAATGTAGTTGTTCTTTAGCTTGATTTAGGGCTTCCAAGAGAAATAAAAAAAAGTTAGAAATGCCACTAAGAATTCATTTTCACTAATTTTTTCTGATAATGGTGCCATAATGGGAAGAGCAGATTGTTTGATTGATATGATTTAGCTTTTATGAAGATTGCTCCACATTAGCACTTTTTTTTTTTTTTTTTTTTGATAACCGAGAAATCCATCTGTGACCCGCCCTTTGGACCAATCACAGCCTTCTAAACTCGGTGGATAATGGGCACGCCCCTCTACCCTTCTCCACTTAAATACCGGGCTTCACTTTGCATGGTGTGGGGCTTGAACCTGCGACCTAAGCAACAAATCCTCCACATTAGCACTTTTTTTTTTTTTTTATAAACCGGAAAACCCTCTGTGACCCCCCCTTTTGACCAATCACAGCCTTCTAAACTCGGTGGATAATGGGCACGCCCCTCTACCCTTCTCCACTTAAATACCGGGCTTCACTTTGCATGGTGTGGGGCTTGAACCTGCGACCTAAGCAACAAATCCTCCACATTAGCACTTTTTTTTTTTTTTTTTATAAACCGGAAAACCCTCTGTGACCCCCCCTTTTGACCAATCACAGCCTTCTAAACTCGGTGGATAATGGGCACGCCCCTCTACCCTTCTCCACTTAAATACCGGGCTTCACTTTGCATGGTGTGGGGCTTGAACCTGCGACCTAAGCCACAAATCCTCCACATTAGCACTTTTATGTACTTAAGTTTCATTCCAGAGGTTCCACTTGAAATGAACCAGACACTGGGTTTGTGAATTCCCTCAGAAAAGGAGTGTACAACTTTGATTGTGTGCTTTGCCATAGGATTATATTTACAAGGTTTCTTCAGCCATGCTTAACCTTGTAGACTCAGAAGTACCTATCTCCATTTCTAGGTTTCATGCGCCTTCAGACTCGGGCATTATCTCATTTGGATTATGTACCTTGGTAATAACTTTTTGACTTAACAAACAGAAAATAATGAGCTTAGTAATTCCAATTTGCAACATCTTGTTGTAGACACGAGATACACAGAAGTTTTCTTCTAATTGTGTCTCTAGCAATCAGAGGAAATAGAATTCTAGTTTAGCATATTTGGGAACAAGGCAAGGCTTCTAGATTTAGCAGTAATTTCGCATGCTTGCAAAATTCAATCAAGGTGACTTTACACGAAACGTATGAAGTGGAAGTTTGCTTTTCTATTTTATGCGTCATCTAATTCTGGCAGGTCTATTTACCTATCTGTGTTGTGCCGTTTCATATAAACAGGACGAAGCTAGAAAAGCTCTAGAAAGTGCTTTGGGAGGAAAGAAAACTGAGTTTGAGAAATGGGATAAAGAAATTAAACGAAGGGAGGAAGCAGGTGGAGGAGACAATTCAGGCGGAGGTGGTTGGTTTAATTGGCGTAGATGGTTTGGTGGTTCGGAAGATGGCCATTTTTGGCAGGAAGCCCAACAAGCAACCCTTGCTATCTTGGGTATTATTGTCATGGTGAGCAATTATATAAGATTCTTTGTACTCCCTCTAGGGTATTTTACGTAACACTCTTTCCTTCTTAGTCTCTTCCTAACAAAATGATACGTTTCAATTATATCCTATATGGCATGATTTTATAACCACATAAACATCGCGGCATGTTTGAGACCACAAACTTCAAATGTTTTTCTTTCTTACTGAGACTCTGTGCTCAGCCAAATACATTCATAAATGAAACAGAAGGATATGAGTATCTTTGGTACTTTTAAGATTTCAATTAATAATATTATTCCGCACTTCTACTTGTCTCTTATTCATCAGTACATCGTGTTTGAATTTGCAGTACTTGATAGTTACAAAAGGAGATGTTATGCTTGCTGTGATATTCAACCCTCTGCTGTTCACTCTACGCGGAGCAAGGAACGGGTTTACCTTTGTAACATCACAGATTATGAGAAAAGTATATCCTGCTAGCCAAGACAGCTTTGGCACCATGTCTCCGGAAGAAGTTCCTTCTCGTGTTTCTGCCAAAGAGACCGTAGCAAGAAAATGGGGAAGCGATTAATCACTCGTACGTTCACTAGCAAGTACTTGTCTTCTCCTTGTATTCTGATATTGTTAGTGCTTTTGGTTAGCTTGCTTTTTCATTCAGTGTGGGGAGGAAAAAACGCCACCCAATGGTGCTTCTACGAAAGTATGGTCACCGGTGGCTAATACCTTCTCGAGACTATCGAACCTGAAATCCACTTTCCATCGCTCCTTTTTAGGTTGGCGTAATATAGAAAATTGTTTCATCAGCTTCATGTTGATTTCATCTTTAACATTTGAATTGGGAATATACAAAATTTTGTAATATATTGAGTTTCTAGTAGTTGTGGCATAATGTCATATATATTTTTTTCCAATTCATGTTATTAAAAGTCATCACTTTAAGAGATCCTGCTACGATGGCTTTAGATGAATGTATGCTTCAAATAATGACGCGAAAATGAACGTAAAACTTGTTTGGAATCGAGACATAATCATCGTTATTTATATTTGCGATATGATAATTTGAATTGGTTCATGGTAATAATGATTGTCCCCATTAATGACAACATTATAATTTTAAACTTGTCATGTCTAGTAAGTACTTCTTTGACCACCAACAAAATAATTCATCATCATTGGCCATAATGAAAAGCAAAATAAAGTCTTTAGACTTTTACTATCGAGAATTATAGTGAGATGAATAAAAAAAATCATAGTTTATCAGATTCTCATAATTATAATCAAAATAGAATTTTGCAACTCTTTAATTAGCAGTGTCGGGTTTGAGGTCCTTGGTATAAAAACACGACCTAGTAATGAATGTTCTCCTCTTAAATGGGTCTTACGAGGTATAATTCAGATTCATCGTAGTTTCAATATAGATATCAAACAACAACATAATCAATATAATCATCGCACAAATGGAGTTTGAAGAGATAAAGTGTATAAAGATTTTACCCCTATTTTGTGTGAGGTGTAAAAGCTATTTTCTATAGACTCTCGAGTCTCCACTCTTCTAATTGAGGAAATAGAAAAGTAAAGAAGAAAACAGAAAAGGTTTCCACAATATTCCTTAATTATGTTGGCGTGAATTATGAATCATAATTAATATTCCTCTAGGACTTCAACTAATCATGCTAATTATCATAATTATAAATAAATCGATGGGAATATACCAGAAAATCATGATAACACGTATAGAAATAATAATTCTAAAGCCCCATTAATTTATTCAATCACGTAACATAATTACTCATCCTTATCTTCTTATTCTTAAGATTATTATTATTGATGTAACTTACAAAAATCATTATCTACCCTACTAATTATTTCATCATACTTTTCTCCAACATTTATTTAGTACCAAGCTCAAAATTATATATTTTTTTGGGCAACAACAATATAGTTAAAGAAATTGTTCAATAAATTATTTCACTTGAATTATCCATTAAAGTATATGAGCTGATATTGTCAAATATTAAAAGTGTCGATAGTCTCTTAAATTTGTTAGTAAATTTCATTTTAGATACTCAAATTACGTCCTATTTTAATTGAGCATCTGAACGGCTGAACCATATTCCTATTTGAACTTTCGGCTTGAATATTAAAAAGGTTTTTATGCATATTTTCAATTGCTCATTACTTAAAATATGGTTTAACGCCGATAAATAATAAAACCTCATACATGTTCTAATTGAGCTAATGTGTTCATATCAAGCAATGAAATGAGAAAAAAAACGTATATGCAATTATCATTCAACAACAACAACAACAAAAATAGTAGCAATAACAACAATAATTAAGAGTAATGAATAAGTGTTGGTTTAGATAAAATCCCTTTATGAATATGTCAGTGTCAATACTAAATTCTCTGAAGCTATTTATGTTGAGTCACGTGAAAATATATAAATGACCATAGTCATAAACTTTAAAAATGTACAATCTTTTGACAATAACATTTACTGTTACTGCATCCAATTCACTTAAGACAAATATATAATATAGTTACGTTAAAAGTTACTAAATTCGATCAAATCATTAACATACATACTAGTTGTGCCATCAAATAAGTTTCATGTCATACAAATTTAAATTAATCAAGATTGAAATATCGATACGAGTGAAAGACATTATGCAATAGAAGAGATGCACGTAGTCCTCAAGTAAGGAATAATTGTCTAATGAGAGAAGAGGTCCAAAAATTAGTTAAAATTCCTCTCTTACACCCAATCTTAAGCTGTCTCCCAAGTGACCTTCACGATCTCTCCACCATTATTATTATTATATCTTATATTATACTAAAATACTATAATTATTACTCTTCTCTTAGTTTATTTTAAAAAAATATCTCTTTTCTTTTTCGACAACTTGTTAAGGGTCTGAGGAGGATAAATGTAAACAAATCCTATCATTATCTTGAGTAGATAGAGAGACTATTTACAAAAGACATTCAATTCGAGTAACGAATATTAAATCAACTAGCATGATAATACAAAAGTAAAGAAGACATATAAAATAATAAGAAAAACGTAACATAAATATCAAAGCGAGTCTCATGTGACATGTTTAAGATTAGAATATAAAAAATATTTTTTACTTTTTAAAATTTCATGTCAAGTCAAAACCAGACAAATAAATTGAAACGAGACTATATTATTACTCATATTTTTCAGCTTTTAATTCTCACAATATTTGGATCACCACAAGACCATTTCCATTTTGTACCTTAAAAAAACCAGACCCCTCCTTATTTTTCTCACTTTTTTTCTTGGTATCTTTTTCTTCTTACCATTGTAGTAAACAATACCGTTGACCATTTTCTCACAACCCAAGCATATTTTTTTTAAAAAAATCATTTTTTTTTCAACGATGATCCAAATAAATTCTTGTTTTTTTATAAAGGGGAATTCTTTTTAGCCTTTCTTCAATGTTGTTGTTTTTCCTTTTTGGGTTTTTCTAGTTCTGTTCTTTTCTTGTCATAAGTTAGAACAAAACTAGTAAAAAGCCCTTTTCGTTAATCCATTTTTGTGTGTGTTTGTTTGGCCAAGAATACTTGTTTTTTTGTTAATGTCCTTGGCTGTTAGATTTGCTGAAAACAGCAAGAACATGGGTTTTGATGATAATAAGGTAGAAGGTAAAGAAGGGTCAGCAACAATTTCTGAGGGTAATAAGGGAATTGTGGCTGATTTTGACCCTGAGATTGAGAATGATGGTGGTCCTGTTGAGGGTAATAGGGTTAATAGGCAAATGAGTGAAAGTTCTATTTATACTACTGATCATGAAGAGGATGATGATGAAGCTAATAACAAGATTGAGTTAGGTCCTCAATGTACACTCAAAGAAACATTTGAAAAGGATAAGGTGTGTTGAGTTCTTTTGTTTTTAACATTTCTTGAGTTTTGAGCCATGCTGGTCATAGAGTCATCTTAATTAGGAAGCGTTTTGAGGTGTGAATTTGGATCAGGGCACAATGTGGATATCGGATATAGGATGAGAAAGATTCCCTTTTTTGTTTTCTTGAAAGATAAAAAAGATTGCATCTTTAAAGTCGTTTTAGTTAGGGAGCGCTTTGGCCCTCATCGGACTTTTATCCTGTGGATACTAGACATCTTCCCCCTTTTAGTTATCTTGAAAGATAAAAAAGATTGCATCTTTGTTCCTTCTTAAATGGTTCTTTGAACATTCTGTTTGTTTTTATTCTTCCCTTTTAATTTTCTTGAAATAAAAACAAAAATGTTGTCTTTATTCCTTTTTAAGTTTATTTTGTGTTGTTTGTTTTGATTTGATTCAATGTTTGATTTTAGGATGATGAGAGTTTGAGAAGGTGGAAGGAGCAGCTCCTTGGAAGTGTGGATATCAATGCTGTTGGAGGTAAATATTGTGTTTGATTTAAGATTTGCTCCTTCAACTTTCTTGAATTTCTGATTTTTGAGGAAAGAGTAAAAAGGGGCAGCCCGTAGAGGGAGGACCGGGGCCCAAGGGGTGTGATGTAAGTAGCCTATGGCTGATTTCACAGTTCGAATCCGTTAGCGATAGGTCACACGGAGACAACTTTATGCTCCATTGTTTCCCCTTTTTTTTGAGAAAAGAGTAATATGCATATACTCCCTCCCTACTAAGATACTTATCGCTTCTCAAAATCAAATTATATGAACTTTGACCAACATTTCGAGAGGTATTTTTTGATATGAGAAGAATTGCAACTTACAATACTTTTCGTATAATTTTTGAATATCTAAATTTTTGGTTTAAAATATTAAATTAATTCAATTCAGTTTAGCTATGAAGATTAGTCAAACTGACTCGTGAGAAGGCAAAACTTGACAATTATTTTTGGGATGGAAGGAGTACAATGTCCTCTTTACTTATATATTTTCTTTTCATATTGATTTCGTGTTCATTACTTGAGTGGAAGGCCTTTCGGAAATAACCTCTCTACCTCCACGAGGTAGGGGTAAGGTCAGTGTTGTTGTTGTTGGTGGTGAGTGAACAGCTCCTTCCATGTTACTTTCATTTTCAAGATATGGTATGGTGAGGAACTCCAAAAATTTCTTTACTCGATTTTCCTCTATTCGTGTAGTCTATTCTGTTTACTTTGACAGTATGAAACTTATCAGTAGGACTTTATGGTTGATATAATCTTAATGAGCTTTAAGACACATACTAGAAGCATTTCTGTTTCTGCGGACTGTGCTGGTATAAATCTTGACACTTCCCGTGACTGCTGAATAATGTAGAATCCTTGGATCCGGAAGTGAAGATCTTGAGCCTTGCAATTAAGTCGCCCGGTAGATCTGATATTGTTCTCCCTATCCCTGCGGACGGAAATCCCAAGAGCCCATGGTTTGTTCTGAAAGAAGGGAGCAAATACAGCCTAAAATTTACGTTCCAGATCAACAATAATATAGTAACAGGTCTTAAATACAAGAATGCAGTTTGGAAAACCGGTATCAAAGGTACTATGCCGTCCCTTCACATTTCCACCTCTATATGAATGTCATTTTTAGGCCTATGTAGTTCATTCTTGATGCTTTTAGGTAACGTTTTCCCTTTTCACGAATGTTGTTTCAGTTGACAGCACAAAACAGATGATTGGGGCGTTTAGTCCTCAACTGGAGCCTTATACACACGAAATGCCAGAAGAAACCACCCCTTCTGGCATTTTCGCAAGAGGATCTTACTCGGCAAGGACAAAGGTAATATTTCTTTCTCGTTAATGCTCTTAACATATTCCATATCTACCATTCAATCTAGTCTTGTACATGGCTTAGTTACGAGAGAATCTTCAAGCTTATCTAATGCATTTAATTTGGTGGACACTATTGTCTTCAATCTGGTAGACTGATATTGAGGTTGCAGTTCTTTGCATATGGTCCCTTTATCTTTTACATGGGACCTCTTTTTGTTTCGACTAGTTTTAAGTCTTGTATTAAAGGACCACCTAAAATACTATCGGGTTTGTGAGTGGAATCAGCCAATGATGTTTGTATCATGATAGGCTGCCTACTTTAATACCTCTGTGGGGTGCGACCCTTCCCTGGACCCTGAGTGAATGCTGGATCCTTCGTACACCAGACAACTTTTTTTTTTTGGGACCTAGTAGGTAAGACACAACTAAAGCATGCGTCTAAGCATACCATATTAAGTCATTTTTCTTGTTGTTTGCTTCCGCTGCAGTTCCTTGATGACGATAACAAGTGCTATTTGGAGATCAACTATACATTCGAAATCAAGAGAGAGTGGCAGGAAAAATGAACAACAACAGCATGACATGAATCGGAGCCCCCATGCTATACTTGTTTTTGTTCTTCGTAATTATCTCAACTTATTTTTTCCTGCTAGTTTTTCAGAAGAGATAAAAGAGGGTGCAATAGAGAGAAAACAACCCGCTACAATTGATTATATGATCAAAAGCTCTCTTTTTTTGCCTTTCTCTCTATCAAGTTTCATGTGCATAAGTGTGCTTTTTGAATGTTGTAAAACTGTGAAGAAATCTTTTCAAGAATCTAGATATTTTGTTCATCAAATTCTTAATTTTTTTTTCCATTTCTTTTGAGAAAGATAATGTGCATTCCTCATTGATGCCGGTGTTGCATGAGCTCGGCTAGACTAAAAGGGCACGGTCAGGTCCAAGACGAGCAGGACCGTCATAATATTTTTTTCTTTCCATTTGCTCATTATGATATTGCATTCTTTTACTTACCTTACAACTAAAGTTTGCCAAAGTTATGTTCTTTAGCTACTTTTCTCCTTTGACTGTAGTTACTTTGTTATTTTCTTTTGGCTTTCTCAACCACTTCTTCCACCTTCATTTTCCCACATAATTGAACTTGACATTCATGCATTGTCATGATTGTTCATGATTTTGCTTGGTAAGAAGAACCTATAAAAGATTGAAACTTTTATGGTTAGCTCTTTTGGTTCTTATATTTTACTTTTGTTGAGATTATGCCTCATGTAAATGTATGGCATACCTAAAAATACACGTCATGTGGTTGTTTGGTACGCAGGATAGTAATCCCATTGTTTACAAATATCGGGATAAAACCATCCCAGAATTAGCTAATATCTTGAATCAAATATGGGATAAAGCAAATTTATCCCGGGATGCCTTATCCCACGTACCAAACGACCCTTAAGAGTTTCACATCGTCATTCGGGGCTTTGCTTTAGTGATAAGAGCACAACACATAATGTTTCGGAAATTGGGCACGTCATGGATTCAAACCTTATTGTAAATAAAAACGTATGGTATTTAAGCGGAAAAGAGTAGACAGATGGATCCATTATCCTCCGAGGATTGCACTCTGTTTTGGCACAACACTTTTGGGGAAACCAAATGAAAACAAAAGGCCTTGTATAGTGGAGAAGGGTAGAAGAGCCCAACACGTGATGTATGAGTTAGGTGTACGTCATAGACTCGAACACTAATTAGGATAAAATCCTAATTCTTAATAAAGTGGAAAAAAGTAGACGGATGGACCACTATCCACCAAATTTCTAATTGTACTCCAATTAACCTTCAAAAATTTCTCCATTATAAAAGATAAATTTTAAATGTTAAAAATTTAAAACACTTGTTTGTGACAAAATACTTTAGAGGAGACCAAAAAGTAGAGTTGACAGAAAAAAATGGTCCAAAAGAAAAGATTGAAGTTGATAGTTCACCACCAACTAAAGTAGAGGATTAAGAGGAAATAACTTAAATAGTCGTCTATTCAGTCGTTTAAATTAAAAATAATCAGCAAAAATTATGCATTAGCAGCGACATTTGTTGCCACTAAAACCTATATTAATCACTGCTAAAAGTTTGCATTAACTTCAACTTTAGTCCCTATGAATGCCACAATTAGTCACTACGTAGAGCATGTATTAGCAGCAACTTTAGTCATCGTTGCCCCTAAAAGTAAGTATTAGCAGCAAATTAAACACCACGAATGCATCTAATAGTCGCCATAAGAGATAGTATTAGTAGCAACTAAAGACGCCGTAGATACAAATACTAATCGACAATAAAAAATAGTATTAGTGGCAACTATAATCTCCTTTACATATATATAATACGTTGCTAAAAGGTAGTATCCGTGGGTGGCAACTAAACAGGCGCAAAAACACATATAAGAGTTGATGCTCCCACCAAATAAAAAAAAAGGACGCTGCTAAAAGCTAATATTAGTGGCAACTAAAACCGCCACTAATTAACATAAAAGTTGCCGCTAAACGTTAGTATTATTGGCAACAAAAACCGCCACTACATCATAGAATAGATGTCGCTAAACGATAGTGTTGGTGGAAACTAAAACCTACACTAATTGATATAAGAATTGCCGCAAAACGCAACTAAAATAACCACGGATTAATATAAGAGACGCCCCTAAAACTAAGTATTAGTGGCAAAAGAAAACCGCCACTAAAACAAATAAAAGTCGCTGCTAAAAGTAAGTATTAGTGGCAACTTAGTCGCCACAAAACATATAAAACTCGCCGCTATAAGTAAGTATTAGTGGCAACTATAGTCGCCACTAAAACAAATAAAAATCGCCGATAAAAGTAAGTATTAGTGGCAACTATAGTTGCCACTAAAACAAATAACAGTCGTCGCTAAAAGTATGTATTTGTGGCAACAAAAGTCGCCACTAAAAAAAATAAAAGTCGCTGCGAATAGTAAGAATTAGTGGCAAAATAAAAATCGCCGCTAAAAGTAAGTATTAGTGGCAACAAAAGTCGCCACTAAAACAAATAAAAGTCGCTGCGAAAAGTAAGAATTAGTGGCAACTACAGTCGCCACTAAAACAATAAAAAGTCGCTGCTAAAAAGTAGGTATTAGTGGCAACTGTAATCGCCACTAAAATTAAAAAAAGTCGCCGCTAAAGATTAGTATTGGTGGCAACTGTAGTCGCCACTAAAACCCAAAAGAATCGCTGCTAATGGTTAGTATTAGTGGCAACTATAATCGCCACTAAAACAAATAAAAGTCGCCGCTAAAAGCAAGTATTAGTGTCAACTATAACCGCCACTAAAACAAATAAAAGTCGCCGCTAAAAGAATGTATTAGTGTCAACTAAAACCGCCACTAAATTCTACAAAAGTCACCGCAAAAAGAAAGTATTAGTAGCAACTAAAATCGTCACCAAAACAAATAAAAGTTGTCGCTACAAGTAAGTTTTAGTGGCAACTAAAACCGGCACTACAACAAATAAAAGTCGCCGCTAAAAGTAAGTATTAGTTGCAACCATAAACGCTACTAAAACAAATAAAAGTCGCCACAAAACGATTGTATTAGTGGCAACTAAAACCGTCAATAATTCCTATAAAAGTCACCGCTAAAAGTAAGTAATAGTGGCAACATAAATCGCCACTAATTCCTTTAAAACTCGCAGTTAAAAGTAAGTATTAGTGGCAACTCAAACCGCCGCTAATTACTATAGAAGTCGCCGCAAAAAGAATGTATTAGTGGCAACTGAAACCGCCATTAATTGATATAAGAACCGCCGCTAAAAGTAAGTATTGGTGGCAACTAAGACCGCCACTACTTCATATAAAAGTCGCAGCAAAAAGTATGTTTTAGCGGTAACAAAAATTGCCACTTAATCAAGTAAAAGTCGCTACTAAAGGTATGTTTTAGTGGCAACTAAAACTGCCGCTAAACAAATAAAAGTATTAGTGGCAACTCAAACCGCCACTAAATCAAATAAAAGTCATCGCTAAAAGTATGTTTTAGTGGCAACTAAGATTGCCACTAATTCCTATAAAAGGCATCGCAAATGGTTTGTTTTAGCGGCAACAAAAACTGCCACTAGTAAAGACTGATAGTGAGGTTACAGTTATTTGCATATGGTCCATTTATCTTTTACATGGGATCTCTTTTTGTTTTCGACTAGTTTTATGTCTTGTATTAAAGTACCACCTAAATACTATCGAGTTTGTGAGGTGGAATCAACCAATGATGCTTGTGTCATGATAGGCTGCCTACTCTAGTACCTCTTTAGGGTGCGGCCTTTCCCCAAACCCTGAGTAAATGTTGGATCATCCGTACACCAGACAACTTTTTTTTTGGACCAAGTAGGTAAGACATAACATTGGGTTAGTCCTTTGAATTTGATGGGTATACCTGAGTAAATGTTGGATCCTTAGTAATAAAGTGCGTATAAAATTGGGTTAGTCCTTTGAGGTGTCATGTCGATGAAAAGGTCGACTTCATAGTAATAGTCAGAGCTAACTGGGCATTATGGTAATAAGAGTTCGTGGTTGATTGTGACGGGCTGCAACTATATAATAAGATAACGGTTAAGCGAATTCTCTATAGTAATTACGACTTGCGAGTATCTAAGTTGTGATTTTCTAATATTTGGTGAGTAACGTGGATGTATGGAAAGTTTTAAGAGATGGTGGGACACCACTCGAATAGAATTTTAAAGAACTAGAGTCATAATGAAAGAAAAAATAGAGTGGAATGTAGTACAACCTCTAGAGAGAGGCGAGAACACGAATATTTTATTTGATTTCAAAGGCTAAAGAGATATATTTCGAGGGGTAGATAATTAGGTTCAGAGATGCATGTTTTCATTCATTTTGTTGTGGCTATGGTAATAGTGTCACAAGTCCGTCAGATTGGTTAAAAACTATTGGAAAATACTTGAGAAATGAGTGTATAAACATTAGCTTGAGTGTGATGACAAGTGCTTTGTTTTTGTTTTGAGTTTAGTAATGAGTACGATTGAATTTTTAGCGAAAGATATTGTAAGATCGATGGAGATGCGATCAATGATAAACGAAGATCCATTATTTCATAAAAATCTTCAAGTTACAAGCTAATGTTGATAGATAAATGGATTGTGTTATACAATTGAATTTTACAATTCAAATTTTTCATTGTAAGTCTACATTTGTGGTGATATATTTTATCAATGCATGAATTTGCAAGGTGAGAATGATCAATTGTATCAGGTATTGAGCCTTTGAAAGGACTTACACCTGGGTTGAGTCGTAAATGTTATTATTGTTGATTGTTAAGTACCTAAGAAAGGTTTTTATTTAAAAGTGTTGGTTTAGAGTAAGGTAAATGGTCGGAGTATTCGTGATGATTGTTAGTATTGAGAGTGTGAACCTCAGTGGAATGACGCGAAGAGTATGTGGAGTCAACTGAATGGAAATGATTGGTATCAACTCTTCAGAAGAAAACCTTTAGTGTTATTCAATATTTACTCCATAAAATTGTTATGTGACCATTTATTTTATTTTGTACATGGTTAGGAGTACGATTTACTAGCTAAGCTCTCGTGTGTTTTCACTTTTGTTGGTGGATCCCAAGTGGTGGATCAGGTGTACCGATCCTGCGATGTTCTCTTGATTGAGTGAGATGATTTGGGAAGACGTGATTATTTCAGATGACTTATGTGGTGTTGTCTTGGAGTTGTTAAGGTAATTCAGTAGTTTTACATGTATCACCTTGCTTATGAGAGATTATGTAAGGTTGAATGTGGGATCATTGTGTCCAATTCTATTGTTCTTAAAAGGTAATCTACAATTACTAAATCTAGTATTTTGATAGTGTTGTTATATGGCTTATATGCTTGGACATATCATCAATGAGTATCTGATGTCTAAAGATCAAATTTTTATAACTTAAGCTCATGAGAATTTAAGTTGTGAGATAGAGATTAGGAGTGTGTGTTGGTTGGTTCAGTTCACTTTTAATTGTAGCGGGTATTAATTTAAAATTTTATCATGATTATGTGAAAAAGGATTCTTCATGATGATTGTGTCAAGGTGATTATTGGGAATTGCTTTGGTTGTTATTGGGAATCGCTTGGTTGTTATTGGGGATTACTTGGTTGTTATTTGTAATCGCTTGGGTTATTAGTTAAGTTTACATACTACAATATCACTCGAGTATTGAGATGACTTCATTGAGGCAATGTATGAGAGGATGTGTAGGTATTCAATTGATTGGTCTGAGGACCAATGAGATAAAGTCTGTGAAAGTTCAATGAAAGCCTCGTCCGATTGAGGAAGCTACTTGGGAAACTGAGAAGGACATGCGAGGCAAGTATCCCCATTTATTATACGATTCAGATACTACTCTACTCTTTCCTTAGCCAAGTTTTTCCTAATTTATTCACTCGAGGACAAGTGATGGCTAAATTGGTATCTATTGTAATGACTTGTTTCCATCGTTATGGAAAAGTCAATGGGAAAAGAATTTGGACCAGAAAACTTTTGAGTAGTGATTTGAAAAATTGTAGCATAGTCTAGATTTAGATGAAATCTGAATCAGTCTAGGTCTAGTGAAATATGGTAATGAATGGGGGATTTAATAATGAATTTGATCACATTAGTAGATAGCTAAAACGTTAATCAACCCGTACGACTTTACGGAATCGAATTTGGGCGAGTAGAACTCTCAAAACTGATTTTAGCGTGAACGAGTATTTTCTGAGTGTCGTGGGTTGAAGGTGTGTTGTGAAATGAGGGGTTTGAAGCTCCAAATTTAACTCTTTGTCTCTGTGCAAGCCGCCAGTGCAAGATTATTCCAGCCAGGGCGGGGCCGCTATAGCGGGATGAGGTCCTCCACATCGGGACATAAGCGACTTAAGTTAGAAATAAACTCCAAAAACGTTATTATTCTGCAAGTTTTGTTCTTGGGAGCTAAGGGAGGACCCATGGCAAGTTCTTGACAATTTTTCACCTCTTCTAGCACTAAAGGTAAGGTTTTTACTCCCCGAATCCATGTTTCGATCAGTAGAACTTAGTTTCTTGGGTAATTATCAATGAGGGAGGGTTTTGATCTGGGAATTATGGTGGAAAAAGCCCTAACCTGGGTATGGGGATCAAGGGTTTGACCTAGGGTTGGTATTATTGATTATAATCTGGGTAATTAGGTCTTGTTTATTGATCCTCACATTATATTGATTGTTTGTAGACCAAGAACAAGGGGAATGAATCCGGAAAGGGAAGAATCAAGTTTCTTAGGGGATTCAAGCATTGTTCGAGATAGGTGATGGTTGTGATTTCATGTTGGTGTGATGTATGTTAGTAAATAATTTGTTTTAATGCATATATGTATGTGAATGTTGCATCATTGATCACGTTAATCGTAAATGAGTATGATTGAATAATTATATGCCATGAATCAACAATTGATTGTATGATTATGAGAATGTACATTGTGATTGTGATTGTGGCTTGTTGAATGGATCGGGTGTTACGTTCCAACAAACTAACTTGAATTGGGTGCCACGTTTCAGCGTACATATAGGATCGGGTGTCACGTCCGGCACACTAATTGGGATCGGGTACCACGTTCAGTACACTAACAGTTTGAGTATGGGTTCCATGAGAGGACCATTGAATTGGGTTCCATGAGAGGACCATTGACTTGTCATATTAATGTATTTTGAGCATGAGGAATTGTTCGTTGATCCTGATAATATGACTGATATTGTATATGTTCGGTATACACTTGTTTTATTATGTTGTGATTATTTACATAAGTTTCACTTATTGGGATAGCCGCGTGATCCTACCAGTACACTGTGGTTGTGTACTGATACTGCACTTGCTTGTTCTTTGTTGCGTACAAGGTATCTTCCGGCGGCTTATTCATAGACCTTAGCTAGGTGGCGATTGAGCGTGACCGGATTCAAGGGTGAGCAAGTTCTTTCTAGGCTGTCATAGATCTTTCTTGTTTAAGTTCACTCTTTTCGGACTCAGACTATTTGTTAAGGTGTTTGTTTAGTTTCGGGTTGTACCCTTGTTCTTATACTTGTTAATAGTAGGGTTTTGGTACAATGACTTTCAGGTTCTAGAGGTTGTTCTTCTGCATTAGGTTGGCTAGTTTATTTAAACCTTTGGAGTTTATGGAAACTCTCTATAATTTATGCATTTAAACCTGCTTCTGTATCTTTAAATGTCTTAGTTTTGGTTGAGTTTGTTAGGTTGGGTTGTAGTAATGGTTCTCCCACCAGAGGGTTAGTGTGGGTGTCAATCACGACAGTCTGGGTCGTGACAACTTGCAACTTGCTTGATGATTTACAAATGAGAGGCAATCTATTTATACTACTCCCTAGGTGCCTAAGTGTAAATAATAATTACTACTCAAGTCCCTACATATTTACAGTTTAGTCCTTATTCTAGAATTCTCTAAAATATTCCAAGGACGTTCCATGTGATTCTATAACCTTCCCTAGGAAATCTCCATACTTCCCTAGAATATTCCACTAAAGACTATTCTTCTTTCAATGTAATCCTTCCAAGGAAATATCTAGGGAGTTCTAGAGTCTTCCACAAACTTCTTTACAACTCTAGTTTCTTCCCCCCTTTATATTCATGACTTATTTTAATGGCAATGTGACGGGTCATGACAAAAAGCTCTCTATCAAGTTTCATGTGCATAAGTGTGTTTTTTGAATGTTGTAAAACTGTGAAGAAATCTTTTCAAGAATCTAGATATTTTGTTCATCAAATTCTTAATCTTTTTTTCCATTTCTTTTGAGAAAGATAATGTGCATTCCTCATTGATGCCGGTGTTGCATGAGCTCGGCTAGCCTAAAAGAGCACGGTCAGGTCCAAGACGAGCAGGACAGTCAAAATATTTTTTTCTTTCCATTTCCTCATTATGATATTGCATTCTTTTACTTACCTTACAACTAAAGTTTGCCAAAGTTATGTTCTTTAGCTACTTTTCTCCTTTGACTGTAGTTACTTTGTTATTTTCTTTTGGCTTTCTCAACCACTTCTTCCACCTTCATTTTCCCACATAATTGAACTTGACATTCATGTATTGTCATGATTGTTCATGATTTTGCTTGGTAAGAAGAACCTATAAAAGATTGAAACTTGTATGGTTAGCTCTTTTGGTTCTTATATTTTACTTTTGTTGAGATTATGCCTCATGTAAATGTATGGCATACCTAAAAATACATGTCATGTGGTTGTTTGGTACGCAGGATAGGATAAACGAAAATATTCATGGGATATCTTTATCACGCCTTCTATATTGGATAGTAATCCCATTGTTTACAAATATCGGGATAAAACAATCCCAGGATTAGCTAATATCTTAAATCAAATATGGGATAAAGTTAATTCCAAATTTATCCCTGGATACCTTATCCCACGTACCAAACGATCCTTAAGAGTTTCACTTCGTCATCCGAGGCTTTGCTTTAGTGATAAGAGCGCAACACATAATGTGTTGGAAATTGGGCACGTCATGGATTCAAACCTTATTGTAAATAAAAATGTATGGTATTTAAGCGGAAAAGAGTAGACGGATGGATCCATTATCCTCCGAGGATTGCACTCTGTTTTGGCACAACACTTTTGGGGAAACCAAATGAAAACAAAAGCCTTGTATAGTGGAGAAGGGTAGAAGAGCCCAACACGTGATGTATGAGTTAGGCGTACGTCATATAATTAATGTATAACTGTAAAAAAAGAAGTAAATAATGATTCTGACCGATTATTCGATCCCTTTGAAATATGTAAGAATCTTGGTGCATGTTTGCAGTCTGATTGATTGTATTCTTCGGAATGTTTTAAGTATGAACATTCACTCAAACTTCCGACTGCATCCTTATCTCCTTATTGGAAGTTCTTAACCCAAACAATTTTCCTACCAGTTTTATGCTAGTACAGTAGAGAACCATTGTAAAAAAGAAATATGGTCTTCTTCCTCAGAGATAGCATCAATCCTAGGCCACAAGTGTAGTAAGTTATTCCTGATTGACTGGTGACTTATCTTTTGCATTTCTTGTTAAAAGATACAAGTTGTAGATGGTTCTATCAAGGTTCAGGTTTTTGGATCAATCAATTTACGTTGAATTGTTGTATGTATTGGCCGCTATTAATTATGCATTAGCAGCGACATTTGTTGCCACTAAAAGCTATATTAATCACTGCTAAAAGTTTGCATTAACTCCAGCTTTAGTCCATGTGAATGCCACAATTAGTCACTACTAAGTGGATGTATTAGCAGTAACTTTAGTCGTCGTTGCCCCACAAAGTAAGTATTCGCAGCAAATTAAACACCACGAATGCATCTAATAGTCGCCATAAGAGATAGTATTAGTAGCAACTAAAGACGCCGCAAATACAAATACTAATCGACAATAAGAAATAGTATTAGTGGCAATTATAACCTCCTTTACATATATATATAATACGTTGCTAAAGGTAGAATCCGTGGGTGGCAACTAAAACAGGCGCAAAAACACATATAAGAGCTGCCGCTTCCACCAAATTAAAAAAAAAGGACGCCGCTAAAAGTTAATATTAGTGGCAGCTAAAACCGCCACTAATTCACATAAAAGTTGCTGCTAAATGTTAGTATTATTGGAAACTAAAGCCACCACTACATCATAGAATAGTTGTCGCTAAACGTTAGTATTATTGGAAACTAAAACCGCCACTACATCATAGAATAGCTGTCGCTAAACGATAGTGTTGGTGGAAACTAAACCGCCACTAATTGATATAAGCATTGTTGCAAAACGCAACTAAAACAACCACTGATTAATATAAGAGACGCCGCTAAAACTAAGTATTAGTGGCAAAAGAAAACCGCCACTAATTCTTATTAGTCGCCGCTTAAAGAAAGATTTAATGGAACAAAAATGAGCCACAAATTCACATAACAAACGTCACTAAAAGTTATTATTTGTGTCAACTAAAACAGCCACAAAATCATAAAACAATTGCCGCTAAAAATATTGTATTAATGGACACTAAAACAACCATTAAATCAAAAAAACTATTGCAGCTAAAAGATAGTATTAGTGGCAAGTAAACCAGCCACTACTCAAATAAGAGTAACCACTAAAAGTAAGTATTAGTGGTAACTAAAACCACCACTAAAGGAAATAAAAGTCGCTGCTAAAAGTAAGTATTAGTGGCAACTATAGTGCCACTAAAAAAATAAAGTTGCCACTAATTCCTATAAAAGTCGCCGCTAAAAGAAAGTATTAGTGGCAACTATAGTCGCCAGTAAAACAAATAAAAGTCGACGCTAAAGCAAGTATTAGTGGCAACTGTAGTCGCCACTAATTCCTATAAACGTCGCCGCTAAAAGCAAGTATTAGTGAAAAGTGAAAACAAATATAAGTCGCCGCTAAAAGTGTGTATTAGTGGCAACTAAAGTCGCCACTAATTCGTATAAAAGTCGCAGCTATTAGTGGCAACTAAAGTCGCCACTAATTCCTATAAACGTCGCCGCTAAAAGCAAGTATAGTGGCAACTCCACTAAAACAAATAACCGTTGCCGCTAAAAGTGTGTATTAGTGGCAACTTATCAGGAATATAGCCTTTGACTAGTTGAACATTCATAGTTGTTCATCATTTGGTCGTTTGTATAATTAAGTAATATAGTATTTTCTGTTCTTAAGAGAAGCACTTATCAGGAGAAACTTGTATAAGGTTAAAGAAGTGTGCTTTCTTACTCATTTGATAGCTCTTACCACACTTCTTATGATGGTTCCTCTTTTTTCTCTTTCTTTTGTCTGATATCCATAAATTTCATTTTTTTTTGAGTTTCGAAGATTTGATAATTATTTTTCAAATGATATAATTTTTGTGAACAGTCAATGGAACACGGTTAATTTGAAGATCCATCTAAAGCAACGTTCTCGTTGACAGATGAAGACCATATGCTGGCAAATGCTGCCAGATTCACTCTAAATCAAGAGTAAGTAGTTCTCTCTTTTCTTTTTTCATTATGCAGTAATCACAGTTAATATTTTCAGTGTTCGCTTTATTTCCTCATTCAAATGATATTACATATTACATAATTTTGTTTGATGTTTAGTGATTGGTAAAATAGAGGCCCTTGGTATCTCATTTTGTAACCTTCTGTTGATCTCATATTAATCTTATTGTTGCATGTCCAGTCTTCAATCCCCCCCATCCCACCACCTTTTTTTAAGCAGTGTTTTTGTGCAAAAAGCTTAAGATGATGATTAACTGGTATCTAGTTTCTTGCAGTCCACGAGTAACATTTTGTGGATACAGCATTCCACATCCCTCCAATGCACGAGTGACCACAAGAGTTCAGACTACTGGTAAAGCTAAAAACTTTCACCAACTTATCTTTATCAATGATTTCTCCAACTTATAAAAGAAAAGCTTAAACGTTTCTCTAGCAATAGCAATGCAGGGGTGATTCGTGGATCGGATTTTCTGCTCTTTTTTAAACTTTTGTTTTATCTAATGTTCAAATTGGTATCCTGCTTCCAAATGCATGTAACATGCTTGATAATTGGTACCTAATTGTGAAATCTCTCTTCTACCTATAATTTTTTCCAACTTGTATGATACGAACATTGTAGTCCTCTTTATTTATTATCCCGCCTAAGTGGACTATTCTCTCCTTATGGAGTCTAAGAATAGAGAGATATCCGTGTGCGGTATTTCCAGTTAAGAAGATATCTTATTTCTATTTTTTTTTGTTCTGATGTACACAACAGACCAAACATAATTCCTAGAAGCCCATTCCACTGGGGAGTTGACGTGTAACAATGTTTCTCCAAATGAAGTTAAAGTTTTCTTTTTTGATATTTTCGATTAAAAGAACAATATAAAGCTATTCTGTATTTCAGTATATTCTTGTCTATGTTGCTCAGACTCTTAAAAATGTCGACGGGTGTGTCTCGGATCTTCCAAAACTAATGCATTTTTGGAGGATCTGACATGGGCGCGGAAATATTTTGGAGAGTCTGAGCAACATAGATTCTTGTCAAGGTTTTGTTGGAGGAATATCGTGACGCCCTTCCACTAAGAATTCCTCTTTTTCTTCTAGCTTTATATGATATGACCTATTTAGTAGATTGTTTTGTTAGAGATCGCTACAGCAAGTATAACCTATTTACTGATATAGCCGCCTAGAAATTGCAATCACAATTGTCTTTCCATATGTTTATACACTTCTATATCTGTGAAATGCTGTGGAGTGTGGACCTATGTTTAAGTTTTGGTCTATCTGGCTTCTATTGCAGGAGATCCAGCAAGGGAGGTATTGAACGATTCATGTCAGGATCTAATGCTTATCTGCGAGAACGTTAGAGACACATTTGACAAGGCTATTTTAAAGTTTAAAACTGAAGAAGGTCTGAGCTCTATGGATATGAAGAAATAATCGACAAGAAATTCATATAACCTTCTATCCAAGTGAAATCTTGCAACCTTATTTGCACAAAACTTGCATTTGTTAGAACCATTTTCCCCCATAGGCCATATATATGTTACATCAGATTTTTAGCTATAATGCTTATGTTTTAGTTGTGCACTGTCATGGTGATCTCCGTGACGATAGCAGTGCAAATTTTGGCAAGTCGGTTCACATATACAAAAAGTTTACTTTGGGTTGTGCAAAAATGTTGATCTGCATGTCATAATGCACTGTGCTTCCCTTTACATTGGTTAGGATGGATTACTAATACAATCCTATGCAAATTGTTGTGAATTATAACTCTATGTTCTACTTTATATGGTACTGAATCATGGTTTTTTTTATCAGCTTGCCTTCGCGTAAAAGTTGTCTATTCGTACTTTCTTTTTATTGGCTCTCTCTCATATTGTCTTAGCTTGCACGTTATGAACTCCAGCCATAGTAACCATACAAATGAAATGAGCCTACTAATCGATTTTTCTCTTGGTTTACATCCCTTTGTTTTAGATTTGATTTTACTTTAGTTCTTGTCGTAGAACGACCTTCTGTTCTTTCAATTGTGTAAGTCTTTCATTTGGGACTGATGCATAATTACTTTCCACTTGAATAGTTTTTAACAATATTGCTAAACCAAGAAAACAAACTACAAGATTCTGGTCAATATCTTATTATTTCATTGAAAATGAACAAACCGCTCACATTGCTATTGCTATTGCTATTGTAGTATATATGTACAACTGAGATTTATAAGTATACACCAACAGAATTTCAAATCACGCCTGTACGAAGGGAAAAATCTGGTTCTTGCACTCATTGAGCTGACGCTTCTTACATATACTCGAGCAATATCAGAACTTCAAATCATTCCAAACTCGTGTTTGTCTCATTGCTAAGATCTGGAAGATGTTCAGCCGAAGTACATTACATTGTTTTTCCTATAAAGTTTGTCTTCTCGAGGAAGATGAATGAATAAAAAACATTTCATATTTAAGATGCATTAGCCAAACAAGGATTCTTCTGATTGAGTTTTTTTGTGTGTGAGGCCTTGAGAAGATATGTTGAGTAGCCTGCAAGATTGTTCTACCATCAGTTTATAAGTAGAGGGATGCTTCCAAGCTATAAACGAGAACTGATCACCGTATTGTTCCATTCCTTCCACCAATAGCTGCCAAACTAAGGCTCCTGCACCACCTTTCCTCTTCTTTGCTAACTCATAAATCTTGTCATAAACTATTTTTAGAAAAATATTTCTAACGTATAATCCATTCTTTTGTATACTCGAAGGAAAACCAACTTTTGTGAAGAGAACAGGTTTCTTAAGAATCTTTTCAGCTTCACTAATGTGAGAATCAACCCAATGAGATAGAAAATCTACTCGCGCGTCTGAATTTATTCCACCTTTGATCCTGCAAGAGAACATCTTTTAACAGAATCGAAGAAGGCAGTTAAAAACACATATGAGCTTAAACTTCTACATATGCTACTATAAAAATGTATCTGATTTGGAATAAATTTACTCTGCTTGACTAACCAACTGTGGGGGTATGTGAATGGAAGTAAAATCAAAGTTTTCTATATCCGAGTTCTCAATGAAGTCCACTCCAAGTGATGCAGCCCATTTCCCTGGGTTCAATCCAACGTTTCCAGCTTTCTCCACACCATAAAAGCCCTCAAGTCCAATGGTCACGAGATGCTTCTGATCCAAGCTTTTGACAAATTCAGCCATCTCTGCTATCCACGCCAATAATTCCTATAAAAGTCGCCGCTAAAAGCAAGTATTAGTGGCAACTAAAACCACCACTAATTCCTACAAAAATTGCCGCTAAAATCAAGTATTAGTGGCAACTATAGTCGCCACTAAAACAAATAAAAGTCGCCACTAACAGTATGTATTAGTGGCAACTATAATCTCCACTAAAACAAATAAAAGTTGCCGCTAAAAGTAAGTATTAGTGGCAACTAAAACCGCCACTAAAACAAATAATAGTCGCCGCTACAAGTAAATATTAGTGGCAACTAAAACCGCCACTACAACAAATAAAAGTCGCCGCTAAAAGTAAGTATTAGTGGCAACCATAACCGCTACTAAAACAATTAACAGTCGCCACAATCCCTGGATTAGCTAATACCTTAAATCATGGGATATCGTTATCCCGCCTTCTATATGGGATAGTAATCATATTGTTTACAAATATCGAGATAAAACAATCCCAGGATTAGCTAATACCTTAAATCAAATATGGGATAAAGTTAATTCCAAATTTTATCCTGAGATGCCTTATCCCAGGTACCAAACGACCCTTAAGAGTTTCACATCGGCATCTGGGGCTTTGCTTTAGTGATAAGAGCGCATCACGTAATGTGTCAGAAATTGGGCACGTCATGGATTCAAACCTTATTGTAAATAAAAATGTATGGTATTTAAGCGAAAAAGAGGACGGATGGATCCATTATCCTCCGAGGATTGCACTTTGTTTAGGCAAAACACTTTTGGGGAAACCAAATGAAAACAAAAAGCCTTGTATAGTGAAGAAGGGTAGAAGAGCCCAACACGTGATGTATGAGTTAGGCGTATGCCATAGACTCGAACACTAATAATGATAAAATCCTAATTCTTAAGTGGAAAAAGGTAAACGAATGGGCCATTATCCACCAAATTTCTAATTGTGTGCCAACTGACCTTCAAAAATTTCTCAATTATAAAAGATAAATTTTAAATGTTCAAAATTTAAAACACTCTAACAAAATATTTTAGAGGAGACCAAAAGAAAAGATTTGGCAGAAAAAAATGGTCCCAAAGAAAGGATTGAAGTTGATAGTTCACCACCAACTAAAATAGAGGATAAGGAGGAATGAGGAATTAACTTAAATAGTCGTTTAATTAAAAATAGTCCGCCAGTAGAAATTATATATATATATATATATATATATATATATGTAAAAAAAAGAAGTAAATAATGATTCTGACCGATTATTTGGGTGAAGATCCCTTTAAAATATGTAAGAATCTTGGAAAATCTCCAAAAATATTGGTGGTGGGCGTTGACAAATTCTTTGCTGGAATATCAAGCAATTTGATGATTTTATATTTTGTAATACAGAAATTTTGACTTGTTGTGACATGTGAGAGTTGTGGATCAATAGAGGGTGGAATTTATTTTGAGATCCAACTCATCTAAATTTTAATTGAGAAGTCTCATTTTGAAGATTTGTAAATAAAGTTTGAACCCAAAAGCTCTTGATAAAAATAAAAAATACTACCCACAAACTTCAAAATACTAGTCAACTTATCTATTTCCATTTTACAATTCTTATTTGGTGCAGATAATATTACTTATATTAGTTTAATTAAAATGATCTAAACAATTCCTTTACAAAGAAGCATTCCATGTTTGAATGTTGACTTGAAGATATTAACATATTCAAAACTGGCTGGTTATTTTAAAATAATAAGACATGAAAACAGTTGCAATTTTTAAATTATTAATCCACTGCCCAATTGTCATGAATTCATTATCAAATTTCAACTAATTATTCTTTAATTACAACTAGAATATTTATTGATCAATAACTATGAAAAATAAAACTTCAACTATTAATGGTATGTTAGAGTGAATTGGATGATCGAGATGTAGATTGCTCCGTCTTCTCCTCAAATTCATTTTCTAATATGAATCTTGAGTTATTAAAATGTATTTGATTTGAGCTTCCTAAATTTGTTTTTTATACGTAAGAGATCTTCATTTTTATCGATAAGAGATTTTTATTTTTATATACTAAGATGTTTACTTAATTTCTAAGATGACGTGTCAAATATCAATTGGTTTTCCTGTATAGTATAATTTTGTGGACTTGATTAAAATAAGTTGGAGTAGATCCAGAATTTTGTCACCTGTCTTCTTCATAGCACAACTTTTTGTGTTCTCCATCTTTTTAACTTCTTCACAATTGTTCATCCCAAACCAAAATCAATAAAAAGAAATAATTTTTTTTATTATACAAATAAATAACAAAGTTATATTATGGAGGGAAATATCAAGGATGTTATCAAATATTGGATAGAAGGAGAAATTGAAAGTTTTGTTAAGGTATGGTTATTAATTTATGTATCACTTTGTTATTGCTATTTATCATCTAAAATTCTTCCAAAAGGTTCATTTAGGCTCTTTTCTTTTTTACCTGTGATATTTTTTTTCCTTTATGTTCCACTTAAAATTAATTCTGTTCATCTTTGTGGTAACACTGGTTTTTTCATTTCTTGGCTTTGTAATTTTAAACTTATTTTACTTGCTTTTGACCAAGGTCCACTTTCTGATTCTTCACTTTCTATTATTAAATTTGTATTTCTTGCTTGTTTACCTATCAAGATTCAACAAAAATCTCAACTTTATGTGGAAAATGAGGTTAATAGAGATAAATTTCATCAAAATAGTCATTTTCAAGAAACCCCTTCTCTAAATTCATCTGAAAAAAAGAATTTTGCAAAAAATGACCATTTTCAAGAAACTCAATTTCCAAACTCAGATGATAAAATTGAAAACAACCCTTATCAAGATGGATATTTTTATGAAACCCCATCTAAAAAGTTAGTTGAAAATGGTTCTATTGTGCAAAATGGAAAGGAGTTTGCACAAAATGGCCATTTTCAAGAAACTCCATTTCCCTCTTTTGCAATCTCCAACAAAGGCCAAATGTTAAATTATGGCATAAAGACACTTCTTTTTGCTTTAATTATTAGAGTTTATGACTATAGTGATTATATACATCCCTATATCATTATGGTCATCTATTGCTTCCACATTTACCTTAGCTTAGATATTATTCTAGCTATTGTTTCGGGCTTGGCCCGCGGGATTCTCGGGCTTCAGCTCGAACCACAGTTCAACGAACCGTATTTATCAACTTCACTACAAGATTTTTGGGGCCAGCGTTGGAATCTCATCGTCACTCGTATCCTTAGGCCCACTATATACAAGCCCGTTCTAAGCCTATCCGCGAACATTTTGGGCCGGAAGTGGGCCCCAATTCCCGCGGTGATGGCTACATTCGCTGTTTCGGGCCTAATGCATGAGCTAATATTTTACTATTTGGGCCGGGTTAAGCCCACTTGGGAGATCACTTGGTTCTTTTTGCTTCATGGGGTGTGTTTAAACGTCGAGATTTATGCTAAGAAGGTGATTAACGGTAGATTTAAGCTACCACGGATTATCGGGACAATCTTGACCATTGGATTCGTTATGATCACGGGTTTCTGGCTGTTTTTTCCACAATTGTTAAGGTGTAATTCTGATGTTAGAGCATTTGCAGAGTATGAAGCAATTGGTGCATTCTTTAAGGATGTCACTAGGGCTGTGAATTCAACATTTTCGAGATAATTCATCAAGTAGGCGTGTCAAATGGGCGTGCTGAATTACATTTGAACGGGCCAAAACGGGCTGAGGAACGACTTGGATATAGGTCATGTACTGGCTGATTTAGCCACCCTGTGGGTTCTTATTCATGTACCATAGAGTACATTGTAAAACATTCATCTAATTGAAGTATTATTAATTAATCTCGCATTATACTAATCAATTCTAGCATAACTTGTATCTAAACTAAATGACCCCGCTTAAAGGATCATTTGATTGATTTTTATCAATCTCAACACATACAATTAACATAAGACAATATTCCCCTATTCTTATTTATATGACACCTTTTGAATTTGGAGATTCAAACATGTCGTATGGAGTAGGCCGGTTATCATGAGGTTCCCTACTCTTTACCCTAGACATCTTGAAGCGAGCTAGTCTTGTAAGTTGTAAGGTTTATCAAAGGGCGGCTTAAAAAGAGATTAACTATTTGGATTCAAATGGGTTTTATAGTTAAACACTCTTATCAAAATGGTTAGGAGTGCAATCTTGGTAACAAGATTTAGAGTTGATGATTTTGTACTCTTTTGAATGGTTTTAGTTGATGATATTTGAAACTTTTTAGGCAAACAAACCAAGGGACTGTGTTAAAAAGAAAACAAAGCATAAAACGCATCAGGTGGATTTAAGTTCATTTTAGTTTATAAGCTACTAAGCGGGTTAATAGTGGCATTGGGCCTACATACGGAGCTAGGTAGGGTCAATAGGGTTCGAAAAAAAACTTTGAATGAAAAATTGCACTTTTTATATATCGTTAAAATGATTTTTTATGTGTATATAGGACATTGTTTAGGGATACAGAGAAAACCCCTTCTACTTCTTTGTACATTTATTTCTTCATATTTTGAACCTTCTTAGTGCAAATTCTGGCTCTATTTGCCTAGATATCAAATGAGAGTAACATTTGATTGTTTTTTTTAAAGTCAAATGACAATAATAACATATTCAGTGAAATTCTACCAGGTCTGAAAGAATTAAGTGTATGCACACCTTACTACTACCTTATTAAGATAAAGAGACATGTATTTTTATTCAAGCATGACTAGTAGTAGTCTTATAGACTATATTACTAGTGGACATGTGATATTGGTAGGACTAACTAGGTTACCATACTTGGCAAATTCTAAGAAAGCAATAAATTCAGTACATGCTTTAATTTCTGCTTTACCCCTCAAAAAAGGTGGAAAAAACAACCAAAAACTTGTCAAAATTATAAATCCTATTGCTAATGGTCCTGAGATAATTTTAGGAACCAAAACTTTGCCATTCAACAATTTCTTGATCACAATTTCTATTGTCAAAGCCACCCCATTAATGATAAAGAAGCATGTGACTTCTCCACTAGGCTTTAGTCTTCCAATGTTGTAGAAAATCAGCTCATGCATTATCCCCGAGACGAAGAACGTCGCGATCACCGCAGGAAGTGGGGCCCACTTCCTCGAGATCCTGTCCGTCATCATCGACCGGACAGGAACGTAAACGGTCATATGGAGAAGTTTAGTTACCATGAGGTTCCACCTTTTACCCCAGAAATCTTGAAGCGAGCTAGTTTTGTAAGGCTCATCAAAGGGTGGCTCGAGCTCGACTTGACTTACGACTCGTACCATGGTGCTAACCATGGTCAAGATTATTTCTAGGGAGAAATAAATGTGGAAACAATATAAAAGGAGAATAATATTTGGATGTAAATGGGCTTTAAAGGTATACACCCATATCAAAATGGCTAGAAGTGCAATGTTGATAACAACATTTAAAGTTGATTTTGTACCCCTTTGAGTGGTATTAGTTGATGGTGTTTGAAACTTTATAGGCAAACAAGCCAATGGAATAAATGTTAAAAGTGAAAGAGGTGGGATTGATGACAAAGGGCCTTTACCAAAAGAAAAAAGAATTAGCTTGAAAGTGGCTAGCCATGCAATGAAAAAAGAAGTAATGGCACCAAGATTGATAGAAGTAAGATAAAGAGGAAGAATGAAAAATAGACAAACAATTGGAATTATAGCCACAAATCTTGATTTTCCATTTGGAAAGAATTTGACAATTGTGTGAGAATAACATAAACTTGTTAAGACAATAGTCCATATTACAATGAAATTGTGGATTTCCCCTTCCATTTCTTTGTTAATTTCTTCTACTTCTTGAAAGATGGCTTGAATTTAAAGATAACCTTTTTTGTTTCTAATTAGAAAAAAATAATATGTTATGATTGTCAACATAGGGAGGCAAGGAATATTTTGATGTCACATAAGATTAGTCATCATATGATTATTAATTAAGAAATATATACAATGAAACTTCTCTATAATCACATCATTTATTCAAATATTTTTATAGTTAATTATAGAAAACATATAATATAACATAATATGAAAGTTGATTCTAAAGAAATCGTCATTGTTATTATAAAGAATGACACTTATAGAGAAGTCTGATTGTATTGCACAAGATCAAGATGATCAATGATGACGCCAAATTTTTTGACGGATAGTGTTCAAGACTTAAATTATTATATAAAAAGTAATTTTAACCTATATAAGCAATAAAATTTTCTATATACCTTCGATAAAGAATATTCAACTAATTACCATTTAATCTATGTGACTTCGTCGCAAACAAGCATGTCATTATTGAGATTATTAAAATATCCAACTATACATATATAATCTCTTATATATCAAACAAGTAATGGATGTAACATATGTTATTAGTTTAAATGTCAAACATTTGAATCTAAAAAGTCCATGCTCTATAGATAACATCAGATCCCAGTTTTAAAGACTTGGAAAATAAAATATAAAGAATAATTGTTCAATTTGTTGTAAAAAATAAATAAGTTATGCTTTCAATATTAAATTGGAATACTTGAAAATGAAAGGAATGACACGAGATAGTCGTGGATAGCACTAGCACCCCTCTTATATATTCGATTTTTAAAATTATTTAAAATTTGGTCAATTTTGACAAACTTCAGACTAAACTTGTTGGCGTTGTTGCTTTTTTATACTTTCGTGTCTAAGAGTTGCGCTATGCCAAAGCCTAATTTTAGACTTCGGTAAAACCCAACTTCTAAATAGGGGCGGAGTTAGCTTAAGCCTAAGGGAATAAACATTGGAATTTACATATGGCTAGATTATTGCTTTATGCCCGAACACAATTTTGATATTTCAATAAAATGACTAGTTTGATAGAGATTTCTTTTGTTTAGTAAGGCAATGAAAAACTATTTCATTAGAGTTGCTTAAAAAAATTCTCTTTTTCTCATTCACTCAAAAGGATGCGGACACACTAACACGAATTAGAGGTGAACCTTCTCTCCGGCCCCACTTCCATATGTCTTCTATATTCACCACACAACAAAATATGTTGTATCATAAATAGCAAAAATGCTCTATTAATGTTTTTTTTATTGGAATCATCTTGCAAGAAGAAAGAAATTGAAAGGAAGATTCACAATTTCGTTGTTGTATGGACTATTATATTGTATTAAATCGAGATCTTTCGATGCAAATTTAACTTTAATAACATCTAGATGGAAAATTCTATTAATTTCAACTATCAAAGGAAATATTGGTACAAATTTATTAGTTCAAGACTATAAAATTCAATTTCTTTTCATTTTTTTTTTAATTTTATGTTTATTAAAATGAGACAAACAAAAACAAAATGTTATAAGCTTTGATGAACGTGACACTTGGGGCCAATATTCAAGAAAAGAGAGAGGATTCCAAATGTAGGTGAAGAACAGACTTCCAAATTTGACTAACATTGCTTTTATTGCACACTGCTATTTGGACCCAACAAAAAAGTTCAAAAAAATTAATGGCAAGAAAAAAATACTCCGTTTTTTAATTTGTTTGTCTGATTATCACAAAATACTTGTGATAAAGATTTCACAAGATTTCCATGATTAAAAAGAAGTTGGGATGAAACAAAAACGAATTCAAAATTTAAAATATATAATTCAACTTAGCCACTTTTATAATAGCGTGTTTAATCAAATATTTTTTTACAACATGTTAAATAAAAATATACTAATAATGTAAAAATTCTTTACACCATTATAATGATAAAAGTTAATTCCATAGAAGATATTACCTATATGTATAATTGGATTTTTAAATAATTTGATTTCATTAAATTATTATTAGTATAAAAAGAATAGATTATTTTATATTATACAAGATCTCTTTCATCAAGTGCAATAAAATATCCCCACCCACCCCACTTCCATATGTCCCCTAGGTCCATCATCACTACATTTTTTATTTCTAAAATTATCTCTTAGTTAAAGCCATATTTTTCCAAGAAGAAGAAGGAGAAGAAATGGAAGGGGAGATCCACAATTTCATAGTGGTATGGACTATTGTTTTAATAAGTTTATGTTATTCTCACACAATTGTCAAATTCTTTCCAAATGGCAAATCAAGATTTGTGGCCATAGTTCCAATTGTTTGTCTATTTTTCATTCTTCCTCTTTATCTTACCTCTATCAATCTTGGTGGCACTACTTCTTTCTTCATTGCATGGCTAGCCAATTTCAAGATTCTTCTTTTTGCCTTTGGTAAAGGACCGTTGTCATCAATCCCACCTCTACCACTTTCAACATTCATTCCCTTAGCTTGTTTGCCTATAAAATATCAAAAATATTCAACTAGTGATAATGTTGAAACCACAAAAAAGACCACAAATTCAACTCTGATCAATCTTGTTACCAAGATTACACTTCTAGCCACTTTGATTAGGGTGTATAATTATAAACACAATTTACATCCAAAACTCCTTCTCTTTTGTTATTGCCTCCACATTTACTTTTTCCTAGAAATCTTATTAACCATGGTTAGTACTATGGTTCGAGTTGCGAGCCGAGTCGAACTCGAACCACCTTTCGATGAACCTTACAAGACTCGCTCACTTCAGGATTTCTGGGGCAAGAGATGGAACCTCATGGTAACCAATATACTTCGTCCAACCGTCTACGACCCTGTTCGGTCATTGATGTTGGACCGAATCCCGAGGAAGTGGGCCCCACTTCCCGCGGTGCTCGCGACGTTTTTCATCTCGGGGTTAATGCATGAGCTGATTTTTTACTACATTTCAAGAGAGAAGCCTAGTTGGGAAGTCACATATTTTTTTATTATTCATGGTGTAGCTTTGAGTATTGAAATTATGGTCAAGAAATTGTTAAATGACAAATTTTTGGTCCCTAGGTTTATTTCAGGTCCATTAGCATTAGGATTTATAATTTTGACAAGTTTTTGGTTGTTTTTTCCACCATTATTGAGGGGTAAGCCAGATGTCAAAGGATGTAATGAAGCAATTGCTTTATTAGAATTTGTTAGGTATGGTAAACTAGTTAGTCCTGAGAATATCACTTGTCCATTCATGTAAGATTAGTTATAAATTGTTCACATTGAAATAGAACAACCTCAAATTATAGAACTTTTAATTTCAAAATTTTCTTTTCAAGAAAAAGCTTTTTTTTATTGTGTACAATAATTATTTGATATTCGGAACTTATAACTAGTTCGATTAATTCAGATTTCTCGTGTATAGCCTAATTAAAATAAAACTGCTCTCCACAAGGAGTTTATTCATTTTTCAAACTCATATTTGAAACCTTCGATTAAAGATAGAGCGATGGAGTGACTCTACTAAGGGGTCACTAGCTAGATCGGGAAATGCGCGCTCTCAAGACTATGAATGAAGTTTCTTCTCTCTTCACACTTAAGTGCAATTGCTTTAAAAATATTGTAAGCTATGTACCATTTTAATCTTTTCAAAAGTACCAAAAAAATAGGAAATCTCACATGCCATTCAAATTAATTAACTCCATCATAACTCATACAATCATAATTCGTCCACCATAAAATAAATATTTTCTTATAGAAGTGGACAAGTTATATTGGTAGGATTAATTAATTTGCCATACCTAATAAACTCTAAGAAAGCAATAAATTCAGTACATGCTTTAAGCTCTGTATTACTCCTCAAAAAAGGTGGAAAAAACAACCAAAAACTTGTGAAAATTATAAAACTAAGTGCTAATGGACCTGAAATAATCCTAGGAACCAAAAACTTTCCATTGAAAATTTTCTTGATAACAATTTCAAGACTCAAAGCGACTCCATGAATGAGAAAGAACATCATGACTTCACCATTAGGTTTCAATCTTCCATTGTAGTAGAAAATCAGCTCATGCATTACCCCCGATACGAAAAACGTCGCGATCACAGCTGGAAGTGGGGCCCACTTCCTCGAGATCCGGTCTGCCACCATTGAATGTATAGGGTCATATATGGTTGGACGGAGTATATTGGTTACCATAAGGTTCCACCTCTTGCCCCAGAAATCCTGAAGTGAGCTAGCTAGGTAAGGCTCATTGAAGGGTGGCTCGAGCTCGACTCGACTCACCCTTCGAACTGTGGCGCTAACCATGATCAATATGATCTCTAGCATAAAGTAAATGTGGAGGCAATAACAAAATAGAATGATTTTTGGATGCAAATTGTCTTTATAATTATACACCCTTATCAAAGTGGCTAAAAGTGCAATCTTGGTAACAAGATTGAAAGTTGAATTTGTAGCCTTTTTTGTGGTTTCAACATTGTCACTAGTTGAATTTTTTTGAAACTTTATAGGCAAACAAGCCAAAGGAATGAATGTTGATAGTGGTAGAGGTGGGGTTGATGACAAAGGGCCTTTACCAAAGACAAAAAGAAGAATCTTGAAATTGGCTAGCCATGCAATGAAGAAAGAAGTAGTGCAACCAAGATTAATGGAGGTGAGATAAAGAGGAAGAATGAAAAATAGACAAATTATTGGAAATATAGCCACAAATCTTGATTTGCCTTTGGGGACGAATTTGGCTATGGTGTGAGAATAACATAAACTTGCTATGACAATAGTCCATACAACAATGAAATTGTGAATTTCCCCTTCCATTTTTCTCTTTCTTCTTCTTCTTCTTCTTGAAAGATAAATGGAATTTAAAGATGTCTATATTATTATTTCTAATAAGAAAAAGTCATATTATATGAGTCATTATACAATATGATTGTTGACTTAGGGAACATGTGGAAGTGGGGTTGGGGAGAAATAAATTATTAAGAAGTTGTCATCTAAGATATGTTTGGTAATTAAGGGAAGATATTTAATTTGCACATGATCTATGGGATCTTTTCTTTTTTGGAAAGAGTTTTAATTTTTTTATATTTATCTGTTATGATTTAGCTAATTATGTTACTAGTCTAATTAGTTAGTTAGTTAGTCTATTCAATTAATTAGTTAGAATAGTAAGTCAGCTGAATTCTGTTATTCTGTTATTGTTAGTACAGCTCATTAGTTAGTTAGATATTTTGATTCCTTTTTGTATAAATACGTTGTTTCCTCATAATGAAAATTAGTTGGTTGATTCTCTCCACACTCTCTTCTTCACTGATTTCTCTCTACTGCATTCATGGATAATCAGCCATGGTTGTGAGCTGATTTTGACAACATGGTCAACAGGTCAAGGCAGTCTAGTGTTTTGTGAAGAGTTAAGTAACTTTTGACAGTATAATAACGGTAATATCTACTCGCATTGAACATTTATATCAAATAAATAGATATACGGTCACACATAGTTGTAATAATACTGTTTGTCAGGAAAATTTCATGACTGACATTTGATGTTTAGATCTTATTTATTTGTTATACTAGATATTGGAGTCTGTATTAGCACGGACTCAATATGTATCATTTTTTATTTCAATTTATGTGACAAAGACAAAATTAAAGAGTTAATCAAATTTTAATATTAATTTAAAATAGTTTCTTTTTTTAATTATTGTTAACTATGGTAAAAGAAAATTTATGTCTTTTAACATTCTAAATTGCTAATTATTGTTGTATGATTTGTAATATCTTTTACGCAATTTTGAAATAATAAAGGTTATTTCTTCTTTCTCAATTTATGTGGTACTAATAAAATTTAGAGATTCAATCAA
>NW_006239071.1:576296-593149 GCF_000226075.1 Solanum tuberosum
AAATATTGTGTAAAAAATGTGTATTTATTGTGATTTTGAATGTTTTGTGGGGTAATATGACGCACGCAAAGTTAAGATGTTTTTTTAAAAATCCGGGACAACTTCAAGTATCACTTAATGTTTTTTCTCAAAATCTAATTTACTTTCGTAAACTATGTGTCAAATCAAAATCAAATTAACAAATTCAAAAGGAATGAGTAATAAATAGCTCATACAACTAAATAATAAATATGTAACTAAAAATCTTGTTAGCTTTTAGTTGAAAGCTAACAAGATAGTTACAATCATAGTTGCATTGTGGCTTATTAACAAAAAGTACACAAAAAGATTAGTTTAATAATTTTGTGTACTAAGAAAGAAGAAAGAACGTACTCCATCCATTTTAATTTATGTGGCACTTTTCAAATTTTAAAATTTAAATAAATCTATTTTTGACGCTCGATCGGAAAATGCTCTCAAGGATATGAAAATTCTTCTTCCGACAGATTTAAGCGACGTTGTTTTTGATTAAAGACGGTAACCAAAGCTACCTTTAAAATCTTTTCCAAAATACAAAAAAAAAAACATTAAAATTAATTGTATCATAAATCATACAAACCTTAGTACACCATGAAAAAAATAGTCTTACAGAAATGAACATGTGATATTGGTAGGACTAATTAATTGACCATACCTAATAAATTTAAAGAAAGCAATATATTCCGTACATAATTTAAACTCTGTATTACTCCTCAAAAAAGGAGGAAAAAAGAACCAAAAACTTGTGAAAATAATAAATGCTAGTGCTAATGGACCTGAAATAATCCTAGGAACCAAAATTTTGCCATTCAACATTTTCTTCATAACAATTTCAACACTCAAAGCGACTCCATGAATTAGAAAGAATATCATGGCTTCACCGCTAAGCTTCAATCTTTCAATAATGTAGTACAAAAGTAGCTCATGCACTAGCCCCGAGGCAAAAAACGTGGCGAGCACAGCTGGAATTGGGGCCCACTTCCTTGGGATCCGGTCCGCCACAAACAAACGGACGGGGTCATAGACAGTCAAACGGAGAATATTAGATACCATGAGGTTCCACCTCTTGCCCCAGAAATCCTGGAGCGAGCTAGTCAGGTAAGGCTCATTGAAGGGTGGGTCGAGGTCGAGGTCGACTCGACTCACCCCTCGAACCACGGCGCTAACCATATTCAATATGATCTCTAACATGATGTAAATGTTTATACAATAACAAAAGAGAATGAATTTTGGATGTAAATTGTCTTTATAATTATACACCCTTACCAAAATGGCTAGAAGTGTAATCTTGGTAACAAGATTGAAAGTTGAATTTGTAGCCTTTTTGATGGTTTCAACATCTTTAGTTTTTGATGATTTTTTAAACTTAATAGGCAAACAAGCCAAGGGAATGAATGTTGAAAGTGGTAGAGGTGGGGTTGATGACAAAGGGCCTTTACCAAAAGTAAAAAGTATGAGCTTGAAAGTGGCTAGTCCTGTAATGAAGAAGAAAGTAGTAGCACCAAGATTAATTGAGGTGAGATAAAGAGGAAGAATGAAAAATAGACAAACTATTGGAAATATAGCCACAAATCTTGATTTGCCTTTGGGAATGAACTTGGCTATGGTGTGAGAATAACATAAACTAGCTAAGACAATAGTCCATACAACAATGAAATTGTGAATTTCCCCTTCCATTTCTCTCTTTCTTCTTCTTCTTCTTGAAAGATAAATGGAATTTAAAGATATGATTATTGACTTAGGGAACATGTCACATGTGGAAGTGGGGTCGGGTAGAAGTAGAGTATTTCAAATATAATACGTAATTATTAGCATGGATGACCGTGCAAGCACGGGTCCGATATAAGCAGGTTAAATGTGCACATGAAATATATATATATATATATGATGTTTAAATCTTATTTAGTGGTTATAAGAAAAAGTACGGAAAAAGCAGTGTAATGCTTTTTTGCAACAACTAGAACAAATATATTTGCAAACCAATTTTAAAAAGAAAAAAAAATATAAAGAGTATGAACGTCAAAAAGGCAAACATCAATAGCTTTATTTAAACCTAATAACAACGTCATGTTGTGATTATCGAACAATGTTTTTAGAAAATTTCATGGTCGACCATTATTAAGAATGAGGACATCCAATGTCATCATCTTAGTACTATTATTGAAGATTTTCTATAATTAATTTGTTGAATGTCATAAAGACTTTTATTGAACCAATTTGGGGAATGGTATGCAAATGTCTCATCTTATTAGCAAACGAAATGCACAAACATGATGAAGATTTAATAATCTCGATCAAGAAATGTTCTCAATTTTTCTTTCAACTAATTTAAGTGAACGTTTCTTTTGAAAAACGATAAGCCAAAATAACCTTTTTAGTCTTTTCTAAAAAGAAAACAAAAAAGTAGAAAATTTCACGTTGCACTCGAAGTAATTTATTTTTATCATAACACATATGATACAAACCTTAGTCCACCATGAATAAATATTCTTACAAGAGTGGACATGTGATATTGGTAGGACTAATTAATTGACCATACCTAATAAATTTAAAGAAAGCAATAGATTCACTACATGCTTTAAACTCTGTGTTACCCCTCAAAAATGAAGGAAAAAACATCCAACAACTTGTGAAAAATATAAATGCAAGTGCTAATGGGCATGAAATAATCCTAGGAACAAAAAATTTGCCATTGGAAATTTTCTTGATAACAATTTCAACACTCAAAGCCACTCCATGAATTAGAAAGAATAAGATGTATTCACCATTAGGCATCAATCTTCCATTGTAGTTGAAAATCAGCTCATGCATTAGCCCCGAGACGAAAAACGTCGCAAGCACGGCCGGAAGTGGGGCCCACTTCCTCGAGATCCGGTCCGCCACTATCGAACGGACGGGATCGTATACAGTCGGACGGAGTATATTAGTTACCATGAGGTTCCACCTCTTGCCCCAGAAATCCTGGAGCGAGCTAGCTAGGTAAGGCTCATCGAAGGGTGGCTCGAGCTCAACTCGACTCACCCCTCGGACCACGGCACTAATCATATTAAATATGATCTCTAACATGAAGTAAATGTGAAAGCAATAGAAGGAGAGAATAATTTTTGGATGCAAATAATCCTTATAGCTATACACCCTAATGAAAATGGCTAGGAGTGCAATCTTGGTAACATGATTTAAAGTTGACTTTGTGGTCTTTTTTTTGGTTTCAACATTATCATTAATTGAATATTTTTTAAACTTTATAGGCAAACAAGCCAAGGGAATGAATGTTGAAAGTGGTAGAGGTGGGGTTGATGATAAAGGGCCTTTACCAAAAGCAAAAAGAATGAGCTTAAAAGTGGCTAGCCATGCAATGAAAAAAGAAGTAGTGCCACCAAGATGAATAGATGTGAGATAAAGAGGAAGAAACAAAAATAGACAAACTATTGGAAATATAGCCACAAATCTTGATTTGCCAATGGGAATGAATTTGGCTATGGTGTGAGAATAGCATAAACTAACTATGACAATAGCCCATACAACAATGAAATTGTGAATTTCCCCTTCCATTTCTATGTTTCTTTTTCTTCTTCTTGAAAAATGGACGGAACTTATAGATGTCTTTATTATCTCTATCAGGGGGGAAAAAACCATATTATATGAATCATCATACAATTATATGATTGTTGACTTAGACCTTACTCACCTTAGGGAACATGTGAAAGTGGGGTTAGGTAGAAATGGATTAAACTACCTTTATATATATATATATATATATATGTTACACAATAAACATGCATGTGTCACATTTTCTTCATACTGGAATTTGTTGTAATTGTGCCGAGGGTCTTACAGAAATATTTTTTTTACCTTCACGAGATAATGATAAGGTTTGTATACCTTCTACCCTTCCCAAACCTCACTTATAAGATTTCACTATTATTTTATTGTTATTGTTGTTCGACCAATGATGGATTAAACTACCTATATATATATATATATATATATGTTACACAATAAACATGCATGTGTCACATTTTCTTCATACTGGAATTTGTTGTAATTGTGCCGAGGGTCTTACAGAAATATTTTTTTTACCTTCACGAGATAATGATAAGGTTTGTATACCTTCTACCCTTCCCAAACCTCACTTATAAGATTTCACTATTATTTTATTGTTATTGTTGTTCGACCAATGTGTATCACATAAAAGAAAAAACAATAAAAATCTTAACTTAGCATTTGGAAAACATCCAAAACTCTGTTTTCTCTTTTTCATTTACACTAAAAAAAAATTCAAACGTTACTCTAACTGTTATTTCTATAGAAGTGACACCGATTTAAATTATAATTTATGTTTTTAGGAAAGGTATATCCAAATAATCAAATATTATTTTCAAAAATTATAACCAAACATAATTTAGCTTACAAAATTCCAAGAGAAACAAAGAAAATATGACGTGAATTTGCTTTATAATTTTTTTTCCATGTGCCATCATTAATTGAATAAATTAGTTAAAACACATAATATATATAAATTATCTTTATAATAAATAAATGTATTATTGTCACTATTGGTCGATGGTTCAAGAAGTCTTCTCTTTTTGTATAATATCTTGTAGATCTTGATAATGTGTCTTAGATCCTATTAATTAATTATGTAACATTTTGCAGCTAATAACCAGTAGCACACATATTATCATTATCATTATTATTATTATTATTATTATTATTATTATTATTATTTGAACTTTAATTTCAAGGAATATTTACTTCATTATACTTTTATTTTACAAGAATATATATACCGCAATGTCATCAAAAGATAGGGTGATATGAATGACATCATTTTACACTTATAATTTAGCTCTACGCATGTGAATTTTCATTAGTTAGACCACTGGGGTGATTTGAATTTTGGAGAGAGAACTAAGAGAAACATCGTTAATATATTGCTATTAAGGATGGCGATATTCAACATCATCCTCTTAAAAATTATTATTGGAGAAAGGCATATCAATTTGTTGTTTTTCTAGAAAACAAAAGCCACAAGCATAGTGATGATTTAATAATATCGGGAAATGCTCTAAAGAATATGAAACTTCTTCTCTAGACAAATTTAAGTGACGATAATTTTGAACTTTTAAAGGTAAGAAAAAAATAGCAAGTTACACAAAGAAATCAAATTAACTCTATCATAAGTACTCATACAAACCTTAGTCCATCATGAATAAATATTATAACAGGAGTGGACATGTGATATTGGTAGGACTAATTAATTGACCATACCTAATAAATTTAAAGAAAGCAATATATTCATTACATAATTTAAGCTCTGTATTACCCCTCAAAAAAGGAGGAAAAAATAACCAAAAACTTGTGAAAATAATAAATGCTAGTGCTAATGGACCTGAAATAATCCTAGGAACCAAAAATTTGCCATTGAACATTTTCTTAATAGCAATTTCAACACTCAAAGCGACTCCATGAATTAGAAAGAACATCATGGCTTCACCACTAGGCTTCAATCTTCCAATGTAGTAGAAAAATAGCTCATGCATTAACCCCGAGACGAAAAACGTGGCCAGCACAGCTGGAATTGGGGCCCACTTCCTCGGGATCCTGTCCACAATAACCAAACGAACATGATCATAGACGGCCAGACGGAGTATATTAGTTACCATGAGGTTCCACCTCTTACCCCAGAAATCCTGAAGCGAGCTAGCCAGGTGAGGATTGTTGATGGCTGGCTCGAGCTCAACTCGTCTCACCACTCGAACCGCGATGCTAACTATATTCAACATGATCTCTAACATGAAGTAAATGTGGAGGCAATAACAAAAGAGAATGAATTTTGGATGTAAATTTTCTTTATAATTATACACCCTAATCAAAATGGCTAAAAGTGCAATCTTTGTAACAAGATTGAAAGTTGAACTTGTGGTCTTTTTTTTGGTTTCAACATTATCACTAGTTGAATATTTTTTCAACTTTATAGGCAAACAAGCCAAGGGAATGAATGTTGAAAGTGGTAGAGATGGGGTTGATGACAAAGGGCCTTTACCAAAAGCAAAAAGAATGAGCTTGAAAGTGGCTAGTCCTGTAATGAAGAAAGAAGTAGTAGCACCAAGATTAATGGAGGTGAGATAAAGAGGAAGAATGTAAAATAGACAAACTATTGGAATTATAGCCACAAATCTTGATTTGCCTTTTGGAATGAATTTGGCTATGGTGTGAGAATAACATAAACTTGCTAAGACAATAACCCATACAACAATAAAATTGTGGATCTCCCCTTCCATTTCTATGTTTCTTCTTGATCTTCTTCTTCTTCTTGGTTTTTTAATTCATTTCATAAAAAGCATAAACAATGATGGAAGTAAGGTTGTGTAGAAATGGAATATTTCACATAAAACAATTAAGTAGTTGTCATGATGCCATCTAAGACATGTTTATAATAATTATAAAAGAGAAGATCTTTTGCTCATCATCAAGGAGATCTAGTTTTTTTGGAGTTCTACGCCTTTTTTGTATTTTAGCATGCCCTTGTAATATTGGAAAACTACCTAATTATACAAATATTTCTATCATATTTTTTCAATTTTTCCCTATAGTTTAAAATAATATATTATCTCACTAATTAATAATTACATACCATATTTCAAATCAAACATATTTAGATATATGTATTTTTTCCACCATATACACTAAACTAGGGAGAGTGGCGAGCGAGAAAAGGAAAGAGGTGAGCGAGATAGGAGGGAGGAGAGTGAGATCCCCATATACATGTGAATCATCCCAGATACATGTGAATTACACCAAATAGATGTATTTGGGTATATCAGATTCAGGGAGAAAGGAGAGTGGAAAGTGGGATAGGAGAGAGAGGCGAGCGAGAAAGTCAGAACATGCGAGTCCACTTGAATATAATGTATATATAACAAATTACACCTAATTTTAATCACGTACATGTATCTTGATGTATCTGAACGCGCCAAATACATATATCCGAAGTCCAAAATCTGATAAGGAACGTAATATTACAAACTAGGCGAATCTAAATAATTAGCTCTTAAAGTAATGAAATTTATGTTGTTTACCCATTACATATCAGTTCTACAATTAGCCCCTTTAGCCTTAGCCCATATATCACATCCGGCCCAAAACAAAATACCCCACAGCCCACATAAGGAGCCCAATTGTCGCCCAAAAACCAATTCTCATTGCTCTCCTGCTGCTCCGCCGCCGCCGCCCGCCGTCGTTCGATTTTCCTAGCTCAAGGTATTTGAAACCTAACTGATGTATAATATATGTATATAATTCATGTATAATCTATGAATACCGGCTAGAAAAAATAGATAGTAAGTTATTTTGGCTGTTATAGTTAAGAGGTTCTTGTGTGCTTTAGCATGAATAAGCTGAGATTCTTGTAATTGCTTCCTGTTGGTGAAAATACAATTATTGTTGAAAAAATAGAAATAGAAATAAAAATAACAATTTCTATAGGCTGAAGAGCAGATAACTCGTTTTTTTATATTCAAGCCACTAAGATAGAATATTCACTGGTTCAACAGTAATACTCTTGACTTGTTTCCTGCAGCATAAAACATCTCGACAATGTTGTATATGTAGAATAAACTCTAGACTAGTTGTTGAGTCTACTGTTCCATCAATAAGAACACATTCCTTTTTAGATGGCTCTTGCACTTATATTTCATTGGATTAGCCTTAGCGTTGATCATGATTAAATTCGGCTTTAGTTTTCACTATTTTTGTATAGCTAAGGTGCTTCAGTAGTCTTCTAAGATAAAAAGTAAGCTCCTTTTTTTTAGAGTGTAATTTAAGCGAATGCACCTTGAATTTCAAGATTTGGAATACTTTCTATGAAAACTCTGGTCATCATCTGGTGCTCCCAGTAGTCTGTTGAAGCATTTTTTATATATGAACCAAAGCTCGAAAAGCATTGCCTCTGACCTGTGCTGCTCGGACTCTTCAAAAATGTTGTCCAGTGCGTCTCGGATCCTCCAACAGTAGTACATTTTTGAAGGATCCGACAGAGGTCCGAGCAATATAGCCTTTGACTAGTTGAACATTCATAGTTATTCATCATTTGGTCGTTTGTATAATTAAGATTCTTCATGATATGACTGCTTTCTTATAGTAATACAGTATTTTTTGTTCTTAAGAGAAGCACTTATCAGGAGAAACTTGTATAAGGTTAAAGAAGTGTGCTTTCTTACTCATTTGATAGCTCTTACCTCACTTCTTATGATAGTTCCTCTTTTTTCTCCTTCTTTCATCTGATATCCATAAATTTCTTCTTCTTTTTCCGAGTTCCGAAGATTTGGTAATTGTTTTTCAAATGATATCCTTTCTGTGAACAGTCAATGGAACATGGTTCATTTGAAGATCAATCTAAAGCAACATTCTCGTTGACAGATGAGGACCATACGCTGGCAAATGCTGTCAGATTCACTCTAAATCAAGAGTTAGTAGTTCACCTCTTCATTGCTTTTTTCATTATGCAGTAATCACTGCTAATACTTTCAGTGTTCGCTTTATTTCCTCATACAAATTACAGTACATATTACAGAATTTTGTTTGAAGTTTAGTGTCTGGTAAAATAGGGGGCCTGGGTATCTCATTTTGTAACATTCCTCTGATCTCATGTTAATCTTGTTTTTGCATGTTCAGTCTTCAAGCCCCCCATCTCACCCCGTTTTTTTAAGCAGAGTTTTTGTGCAACAAGCTTAAGATGATATGATTAACTGATATCCACTTTCTTGCAGTCCACGAGTAACATTTTGTGGATACAGCATTCCACATCCCTCCGATGCACGAGTGAACATAAGAGTTCAGACTACTGGTAAAGCTAAAAACTTTCACCAACTTATCTTTATCAATGATTTCTCCAACTTATAAAAGAAAAGCTTAAACGTTTCTCTAGCAATAGCAATGCAGGGGTGATTCGTGTACTGGATTTTCTGTTCTTTTATAAACTTTTTTTAAAATCTGATGTTCAAATTGGTATCCTGCTTCCACATGTTTTATCCTTGCTACCTAATTGCAAGATTTCTCCTCTATCTATAATTTTTTCCAACTTGTATGATACAAAGATTGTAGTCCTCTTTATTTATTATTCCGCCCAAGTGGACTATTCTCTCCTTATGGAGTCTAAGAAAACTGAGATATCTTTGCGCGGTATTTCCAGTTAAGAAGATTATCTCATTTATATTTTTTTTTGTTCTGATGTACACAAACGACCAAACATAATTCCTAGAAGCCCATTCCACTAGGGAGTTAATGTGTAGCAATGTTTCTCCATATGAAGTTTTCCTTGTTGATATTTTCGATTAGAAGGAATAATATAAAGCTATTTTATTTTTCAATTAGAGATTGCAACAGCATGCATAACCTGTGTACTGATACGACCGCCTGGAAATAGCAATTCGCAATTGTCTTTTTTTTTTAATGCTTCCATATGTTTATACAGTTCTTCTGTGAAATGTTGTGGACCTCTGTTTGAGTTTTGGTATATCTGGCTTCTATTGCAGGAGATCCAGCTAGGGAGGTATTGAACGATTCATGTCAGGATCTAATGCTTATCTGCGAGAACGTTAGAGACACATTTGACAAGGCTATTTTAAAGTTTAAAACTGAAGGAGGTCTGAGCTCTATGGATATCAAGAAATAATCGACAAGAAGTACATATAACCTCATATCCAAGTGAAATCTTGTAACCTTATTTGCACAAAAGTTGCTTTCGTTATAACCATTTTCCCCCATAGGCCATATATATGTTCATCAGATTATTAGCTATAATGCTTATGCTTTAGTTGCACACTGTCATCTGCCGATTTGGTGATCTCCATGACGATGATAGTGCAAATTTTGGCTAGTTGGCTCACATATACGAAGAATGTACCTTGGGCTGTGCAGAAATATTGATCTGCATGTTTTAATGCACTGTGCTTCCTTTTACATTGGGTTAGGATGGATGAATCATTGGATTTTTTATCAGCTTGCTTTCGCGTAAAAGTTGTCTATTCGTACTTTCTTTTTATTGGCTCTCTCTCATATTGTCTTAGCTCGCGCGTTATGAACTCCAGCCATAGTAACCATACAAATGAAATGAGCCAACTAATCGATCTTTCTCTTGGTATACATCCCTTTGTTTTGGATTTGCTTTTGCTTTAGTTCTTGTCGTAGAACGACCTTTTCTGTTCTACTTTGCATCTTTTCCATTTGGGACTGATGCATAATTATTTTCCACTTGAGTAGTTTTTAACAATATTGCTAAACCAAGAAAACAAACCACAAGATTCTGGTCAATATCTTATTATTTCATTGAAAATGAACAAACCACTCACATTGCTATTGCTCTTGTTATTGTAGTATATATGTACAACTGAGATTATAATTATACACCAACAGAATTTCGAATTCACGCCTGTACTAAAGAAAAAAATCTGGTTCTTGCACTCATCCAGTTCTTACATATCCTCGAGCAATATCAGAACTTCAAATCATTCCAACCTCGTGTTTGGCTCGTTGCTAAGATCTGGAAGATGTTCAGCCGAAGCACATTACATAGTTTCTCCTATATTGTCCGTCTCCTCGAGGAAGATGAATGAATAAAAAACATTTCATATTTAAGATGCATTACCCAAACAAGATATGTTGAGAAGCCTGCAAGATTGTTCTACCATCAGTTTATAGGTAGAAGGATGCTTCCAGGCTATAAACGAGAACTGGTCTCCATATCGTTCCATTCCTTCCACTAATAGCTGCCATACTAAGGCTCCTGCACCAGCTTTCTTCTTCTTTGCTGACTCGTAAATCTTGTCATAAACTATTTTCAGAAAAATATTTCTGTCGTATAATCCGTTCTTCTGTATACTCGAAGGAAAACCAACTTCTGTGAAGAGAACAGGCTTCTTAAGGATTTTTTCAGCTTCACTAATGTGAGAATCAACCCAATGAGATAGAAAATCTACTCTCGCGTCTGAATTTATACCACCTTTGATCCTGCAAGAAAACATATTTTAACATAATCGATGAAGGCAGTTATAAACACATATGAGCTTATATTTCTACATATGCTACTATAAAAATGTATCTGATTTGGAACAAATTTAATCTGCTTGACTAACCAACTGTGGGGGTATGCATGAACTGAAGTAAAATCAATGTTTTCAATAGCCGAGTTCTCAATGAAGTCCACTCCAAGTGATGCAGCCCATTTCCCTGGGTTCAATCCAACGTTTCCAGTTTTCTCCACACCATAAAAGCCCTCTAGTCCAATGGTCACGAGATGCTTCTGATCCAAACTTTTGACAAATCCAGCCATCTCTGCTATCCACGCCTGTTCACGAAATTACCATTGAAGCTAAAGAAAGAAGGTACTACAATCAGACCTCTCTATAACAGTCACCCTCTATAACAACACTTCACTATAACAGCCAAATTTTTCTTTAGAACCGATTTTTTCATGTTCTCTATAACAACATTTCATTACAACAGCCAAAAAAATGCCTGCACAAACAATGCAGTTATAGAGAGGTTTGGCCATAATAGGTGCAATGGGACGAGTAAAATCTTGCTTTATGTACTAGAACTATTGATATGCAAACTAATTAACACAAACAAAGAAAAAAGTAATCTCTGCCAGATGCTTTATTTTCCTTGCTTCAAAATCGCCATTTTTCTAGTGTCATTGAGAGGCCAAAACTCTCTCTAGTAAGCAGTATAATTCAAAAAACTAACCTGGAGAGCAGCAGCTGATGAACTGGATTCACAACGAGGCTCATTTATGAGTTCCCACGCAAATATGGCCGGTTCTTCTGAATATTTAACTCCACTTATAGAGTTTTTTCTTGTCACAATAGCCTGCCATGCGCAACAAGTAAAAAAAAATTATAATGTGTTTATAGTTCATCACGTGAAAGTAAATAGAAAGAAATTGCTTAACGGGAAAAGCTTCTTCAAAGTGTATTCAGTTAGCATTGTCAAGTGTCTTAAGTTTGCTTAATTTGAACATACCTTGACAAAAGACTTGTAGTATGCTTTAACCGTTGGATTGGTAAAGAATGCATCTCTTGATGATGACACATTGGTACCTGCTTCTCGCGCCCACCTCATATATTGAGCAGTGCCACCATATGCTTTTAAATTGTTTACAAGACTAAGGATTAATCGAATGTTATGCTTCCTTGCTTCAACAATGACAAAATCTAATCCCTGAAAATGATAGGATGATAAGATTATATCAAAATGTGGGGAGAAGGTAAAAATTTATACCATGTGGCATAAAATTGCATCACTAAGCAAGGCCCTGAACAATAGTTCGTAATAGTCTAGTAAGATGAACAGACTTGTGTGAATGTATGCTTGCAGATACATCGGCAAGATAATCGTTAGGAATTGCATATGTGCACTATAATATCTAGTTTTATCTACTGGTGGTCTACTAGTCTGTGGTTTCTATTGCTACTTTCTGCCGAGCTCTTATGGTGTTAGATCGATTATATAATCAAGACTGAATATAATCAATTTTTGAACAAATACTACTTAAAATTTGTATCTTCGGCCATCTAGGCGCAATCCACTATCCACACAAAACTAAATTGTTTGGATCTTCAGTATAGCAGTAGGTACTATGTATAGTAGTAGGTACTCAGAACTCATGAATGCTTGATATCGTAGTAAATTCTGCATTGCAACTATAATTGCAGAATACTATATGCTACCCATTTGTATTGCTAGACTAGATGTAGCAGAGTTAAACTATCAGAAGTGTTTCTAGTAATCTTTAGCTGATGTTCATTATGATAAACACCAAAAAGTTCTGTCCTTTCAAAGTACTTTTGCACAAAACCTTTTCGGTTTGGACTACTATTTCATAATATGCCAATGATATGACCGAAAGCAGGTCTATCCGTAATGACGTCTTGCTAGCTTTTAGATGTTTAACTGAATATTCAAAGTTTCAAACCTACTATTCCACCATCCCCAACACCTCACCAGTGAGAACAAGATACATGTAAGCTGGTTAGTTGTTCTTTTTTACGGTTGTGTTCAGGGCAATTTGTACGTATCTCGACTATTCTATGGGTACCTTGAAAATGGTAGTGAGTTATTCCATCTACCAGGTTTTGGTAGACATGAAAAAATCACCTAGCATTTTTTGTAAATTCTCTGCTCTCCTGTGATTTCATCCCACTTCATTGGCCGCCACCTTGATTACTAGTTGATTTATGCACTTAACATACAAATTAAGGTATACTACCAATTGTAAAGCACAATATTTAAGTTTAATACGCCTAAGAATTATACAAAGACTCAAACTTTACCTTCTATTTTCACTAAACTTCTATTAACAAATAAAATCATCTCTGTTTCAAGAGAAATAAATCAACATCACACCCTAAAACACCATAAACACAGCGATCTTAGAAACTGGCAAATGATTCTCATTTTTTTGAATTAAGAAACAACTTCTCAAAGTGTTCAATAAGTTACTACTCCCTCCCATTCAAATTATTTGTCTTACCATCCTTTTTAGTTGATTTCAAGAAAAAAAAAACGTCTCTTTCCCATTTTTCAGCAACTCTTTTATTCTACCTTTCCACCTTGACATGTTTAAGACCACAAGATTAAAGTACATTTTAGTGCATTCTATATATCTTTAGTTTAAGACTACAAGATTCAAAACTCTTTCTTTTACTTTCTCAAAACTCCACGTCAAATAAAAATACCAGATAATCAAATTGAAATAGAGTTGAGTACAAGTTATGTTGCTCAGACTCTTTAAAAATGTTGATGGACACATGTTGGATCCTCTAAAAGTAAGTGCAGTTTGGAGTATCCAACATGAGTACAAACACCATTTTTGAAAACTCCGAGCAACATAGGCAATAAGTACTTCAGTAATCCCAATAATTGCTACAAAAAAACAACAACATCATACCCAATGAAACTCTTTTATTACTTTCTTAAACTCCATGTCAATTTAAAACCAAACAATCAAACTGAAACGAAGGGAGCATAAGTTATGTTGCTCAGACTCTTCAAAATTGTTGATGGATGCGTGTCGGATCCTCTAAAAGTAAGTGCATTTTTGAAGTATCCAACACAAATGCAAACAACATTTTTGAAAAATCCGAGCAACATAGAGTCTATAAGTACTTCAATGATCCTAACAAGTGCTACAAAAAACAACATATACAGTAAAATTCCACAAAGTGAGGTCGGGGAGGGTAAAGTATACGCAAACCTTACACCTATCTCGGAGGTATAGAGGTTGTTACCCTCAGCTCAACTATGCTACAAAAATCAAACAAAAACCCAAATAACAGAAAAATTAGCAATTTTGAAATAGAAGTACCACCTTAAAGACTCTTTCATTGAAGACTCCAGGAAGTAGCTGAAGATCATTAGGTCCACCACCATCACTAAAAGCCCAAGTCCTACAAACACTCAACCCCATTTCAGCTCCTCTTTTCAACATCTTAGAAACCCTAAATCTTGAAGATACCCAAACACTTTCCTCCATTAACCAATAAGAATTCCAACCATTAATGTAAAATTCTTGAAATGTTAAAGATTGAGTCTTTGGATTTTCATTCTTGATGAAAAATCTAGTTTCATTAACCCCAACAAAACCCATATAAGGTTGTCTTAGAAAGATTTGTGGGAAAGTGAAATTAAAATTGTCATTGAAACTCAAATACAAAAGAAAAAAAATGGTGAAAATGCCTAAGGCTGGATATAGTTTTTTGTCTCTCCATTGTGTGTCCATTTGGGAAATTTTGTTGGTTTGTTTTGTGTCAAATGTTAGTTATATATATAAAGGGCTTTATTTTAATCTCCCACCGACTAAAATTTTGGAGTAATTTTCTTTTCGAAACCAAACTTATACACTATATATTTATCAAACATATCGAGAGTTCTTTTGAAATTCGCTTTGTATATTATAGAGATCAATTCGCTTGGTATATTATAGTGAATTTTAGAGAGTGGTTTGTTATATCGCTATATGAGTGTGTTGTTGTATTGCTAATATAAATTTTAGAAATTGTTATTACATTTGATAATTACCCAAACTATCGTTATGGTTAATAATTATGCCTCAAACTATTGGTTTTATGAAAAAATTCCGTCTTTTATTCCATGAGGAGAAAGTACTCTCTCTTGTTCTTTTTTATTTCTCGTATGATATATGATATTTACTTTGAGGCTTGATCAATTTAAATTCATGTCAGAAAGTTCAAGTTTAGTTGTTAAGCTTTTGCTACCATAAACAATCATCATTAATGCTCAAAATTAAAATCTTGAATTAAGAATAGAATACATTTTTTGCTTACCGTCTCAACTCTTAATCATTTTGATTTAGGGTAAAAGTTTATATATGTATTGTGTAAAAATAATTTATCCCTTTAGTATGTGAAAGAGATTTAGATCCTTTTTTTCCTCCCTTATTTATTTTTGTCACAAAATAAAATCTTATGTAATAAGGTTTGGCAACTTTTTCCAAAATAGAGAAGATTACAAATTATATGAAACGTGTGATTTAGTGTCTTATTCAGACTTTGGTTTACAGATGTGTTTGTCTTAACCTCATTTTCCTTCCACCTACACAACACACTTTATGTCTAAATTTGCTAGCAGGTTTGATTAGATCATTTTACAAGATTAAATCATTATTGCTCGGTGACAGTTCAGAATCCATAAACTTCAAATCTCGACTTCACCTTTAATATTTATGTTGTATTGCCATACGTTACTATAATTCTATATTTAATTCTTTCTCTTGATTCAAGAAATATCAGTTTATATATAATGGAGAAATTTATTTTTGCTCTATATATATTATATACAATATAATTTTCGATTGAACATATTCAATACGACTCATCCGGTAGCATTATATACTTCGCATTAATGTGTTATGAGGTCATATGTATAAATCATAGTCTGAAGAAGAAAGAAAGAACAAAATGCAAGTGGTCGAATAGCGGCGGAGTCAAAGATTATCACGAATGAAATTCAAAATATAAAATAATAAACACATAAATAAGTTGGAGAATTCAACACTTTCCATAAAAAAAAATCATGTCATTTTTGTCTTTATTAGTATTATTAATTAGTAATCACATAGTTTCATTTTTCTTCAATGTTTTTTGCTATGTATTGTTCTAATTTTCTTGATATTTTTTGAGTCGAATGTCTATTAAAAATAATTTATTTATTCCACAAAAATAAATTTAAGATATGTGTATACCTAAATTAACTGATACATGAGACTCCGTCCAAATATATTATTGTTATTATATATAAAAATAATACAATTTTATCAACCAAAAAAGTTAGTGATACTCTAGCTCTGCGGCTTCATATAGCTAAGGGACAAAGAAGAGAGCAAAATGGCAACTAATTTTAGAATTATTAGTGTTGATATCACTTTTTGGCAGGTATTCCCTATCAGTGTACGTTAATTTTTTTTAAAATGTTTATTACGATTTACATCTATAATTGATAGGTATTTAATTTATATACACAAATAATATATCATATATATTTTTATATTAGAGTAACTTTCACATATAGCAAACACAAAATTCATATTTGTATACTATAACAAAGTTTGCATAATTGCACTCCATAGCAAACATAAATATGTATATTTCGCTAACATTTACAAAAGAAATCAGTTGTATAATCTGCTTTGGTATACATATACAAAAAGATCAATTGTATAAAGTGAGAGAGGTGAGTGAGCGAGCGAGATCTGGGAGAGTGGCGAGCGAGATCTGGGAGAGGGGAACGAAAATATATGTATATATACAATTTTC
>NW_006239071.1:594256-646336 GCF_000226075.1 Solanum tuberosum
AGAGAACGAGAGTGGCAAGCGAGATTCACCAGGAGAGAGGTGAAATAGCAACAGTTTGCTATGAGGTACAATTAAATCAAACTATATTTATAGCATTTAATTTGAATTAATAGTAGATGTATATATACAATTTTCTCTCGCTTTATACAAACACAAACGCACTTTATACACTTGCGTTTGTATAAAAAACGAGAGAGGCGAGGGAGAGAACGAGAGTGGCGAGCGAGATTCACCAAGAGAGAGGTGAAATAGAAACAGTTTGCTATGAGGTACAATTAAATCAAACTATATTTATAGCATTTAATTTGAATTAATAGTTTGTTATTATATACAATTTTCCCTTTATATTATTTGCTATTATTTTGATGGACGGTTATACTCCGTGATAGCCCAACTATGTACCATCCCAATTGGATTTGGCCCAAGTTATGTACCTGAGGCCCATATTTTTCCATTATCCAGGCCTAGAACTATCACTGCTAATTTCAGTTCTTTGAGGCAATTCATCAAACAGATAGTAATCTCAAGCAAACAGTTCATAAAGAATCTGAGAAAACAAAGTAAAATTGGTAAGTTTCTTGCTATTTCTCAGCTATTTTGTTTCTTGTTAGTCTCCATATATTTATCTATATATCATTTATCATTCTGCCTAACAAGTTAAAAGAAAAGGTGCATCATTACTTCAAGTTATAATATTTAATGGGTGTTGTAGAAATAAACATATGGAGTTTGGTGCTTTGGGATATAATGGGTGTTATAAAGTTAAGATTTTTGAGTTTTTTTGTTAATGGGTGGTATAAAGTTAACATTTTTGAGTATTTTTGTTAATGGGTGTAATAAAGTTAACATTTTTGAGTATTTTTATTAATGGGTGTGAAGGGGAGTCTTGGAGTAACAATAAAGTTGTCTACATGTGACCTATAGTCACGGGTTCGAGCTGTGAAAGCAGTTACTAATGCTACCGTTAGTAGACCGTGTACCTCACACCCCTTGGGGTGCGGGGCCCTTCCACGGACCTTGCTAATGTGGAATGCTTTGTGCCAATGGGTGTTTTGGTTCTTTGGTTTTTGATGCTCCCTTGTTCCCAATTTATGTGATGGGGTTTGACTGTGCATGGAATTTAAGAAAGGAACACTTATCAAACTTATATAGATATATTGTATAACAATTCATAGGTATTTGTGTGAATCAGTACTTCAAGTTGTGATCTTTAATGGGTGTTATTCAAATAAACATTTAGAGTTTGGTACTTTGGTATGTAATAGGTGTTATAAAGTTAACATTTTGAGTTGTTTTTTTTTTTCAATGGGTTTTATGACTTATGAAAGTTATCATTTTTTATGCTCCCTCCGTTCCCATTTTATGTGTCGGTGTTTGACTGTGTATGGAGCTTAAGAAAGAAACACTTCTAAAACTTATGCTCTATAACAATTCATAGACATTTGTATGGCTATCATTTTAAGTTAAATTGTTTCTAAATATAGGAAGTTGTCATTTTGACGTTGGTTCTTTTATATGGATTTTGAAAGCATCACAAGATGATTTTGATACCCTATTAAAATTGGAGCTTGGCAGTTGATGTATAATCTGATAAATAATCCTCATAACTTATGTAGTGGTTATGGACTGAGTAGCAGTTTCACTTGTTTTCCTTAGCATTATGCTGCTTTTCTTTTAGGCAATTAGTTTCGGTATATATAAATAGACCACGAATGGCTTTGTAAAGCTCCTCGCAATATATAGTTAGGAGGATGGGACGATGGGACGGATTGGAAAGCACTTTTACCATAGCCACTTCTACCATGACCACTGGCTAGGCTTATACGGTCTCGTTTATAGTTCTGAATTTTTCATCTGATTCATAGGCAAGTTTGAGATTAGTTTAATGGGTTGTGGGATGTGGGATGTGAAAGTTGGAATATTAAGGGGTTAGGACATTCATTGTCAGCAAAAGCGGATCTATGATTCAAATTTTATGGGTTCCCACAATGTGAAGTAAATATACAATAATAATAATAATAACTAGGTTCATAGTCAATCATTTATAGATAATTGGTGGATTTCTTAATACATACAGTATATAGGGTCTGTGGAGTGGAAGAAGCTACTGGTTCTCGTGAGCCCGTATAGTACACGTTGCTTTTACCACTGAAGGCAAGAACGACATCATTTCCTGGAGCAAGTAAGGGAATTACATTTTCAGCAGTAAAAATCTCATTAGGCATTCAAGTTTGAAACAAGTAGCAAGACTTTTGCTCATATGATAGATAATATATTTGTGGAAAAAAAGCCTGTTAAGTGTTACAATACAGTAGACACGTGAGCATTGGCTGTGGAAATTAAGCATGCTCGCTTTAATATAAATTAGAATACTACATGTGATTATAGGCTGTATGTCAAGGGTGCTAATTTAGGTTGCTTCTCCTGTTCAGAAATTTGATTCAAGTACGTACCTGTTAAACAAACTTGCTGACAGTTTTGCATGTCATAGAATTACTGCCTCTATTTTTTCACTTATAATTATGTAATGGCTATTAAGATTTAGCAGATTCTCTATTCACTTGACCAACTTATCTTGGTGAATCTTCCAATACATAGATATGAAACAGGAAATGTGGGACAAAAATGGCTTATCTTGCTTTTAGTACATGATTGCCTTATCTTTAGGACCTTCTACTTCTCTTTGCCTTGTTTTCTCTGCATCTTCTACCTCTTTAAACTGCTTTTGCACATGCTAATACATCGACGACTTATTGTAGGTTCAAAATGCAAAGCTTGAGATCATCTATTCTGAAGTATGTGCGGGTTAGGGTCCCATTGCAAGTATCATTATCTCAAGCTGAAGGCCGGAGTGCGTTAAATATACTCAATTTGCAAATACGCACCTGTAGCAATTCTGGTTCCACTGATCAGGATCAGATAAAGGAACAAGTGCTTAACTTGGTGAAGAAATTTGACAAGATTGATGCAACCAAGGTATGATTCATCCATTTTTTGTACTTCCAACACGGAGCATAAGTTTATGTGTAAAGATTACTAAAACTGCAACAAAATAAGTACTCCCTCTGTTCAATTTGTTTGTCTTACAAATGCCTTTTTCCCTATTTTGGCAACTCGTTAATTCCAGTTTTCCACATGGCATGTTTAAGACCACAAGATTAAAAGACATTTTGGTACATACAACGTATCTTTAGTTTAAGACCACGAGATTCAAAAGTCTTCTTTACTTTCTTAAACTCCATGCCAAGTCAAAACTAGACAAACAAATTGAAATGGAGGGAGTAATGATTCAATGCTAAGAACCTTAAATGTTGAACCGGTTAAATTCTGGATTTGTCTCTGCTGATGGTCTATATCAATTTAACACATATTGTGGCAAAAGACCAGTCAAATAGTGGATATTACAGCTGAATCCTAAATCTTTTTATAGGTCACTGAGAGTGCTGATTTCCAGAAGGACTTGAGCCTAGACAGCTTAGATAGAGTGGAACTTGTCATGGCATTTGAACAAGAATTCTCGATTGAGATACCTGACGAAGAGGCAGACAAGCTTAAATGTTGTGCCGATGTTGCTCAGTATATCATTTCTGGAGCTGAGAAGAAAGCTCAGGAGAGTTCATAGAGTAACTTATTAGTTATCCCTAGGAGAGGATATCATGTCATCGGAATAGACAAAGGTTTCTTTTGGAACATTCTCCTAGATAGTTTTTCTTTTGTCTGATAAGCTGTTGAATCCCAGGATCACATTGTCCTTAACTTCTTTTAGCGCGTCTTTTAGTTTTTTGTGGATTGTGTGAATGATTGCTACATTTATGCACCCCAGATTTTAGTTATTGATTCTGTAGTGAATACAATTTTTGCTGTTACTTTAATATATTCAAAGTTTGTGCATCTGGTGTGGCTATGAAAGGCTACTTTTAATATTCTCAGTGGAAATACATGTGCCTGTTACACATCATTCATACAAGAATGAAGAAACCTTATATTTACATCTCTCTCTCTCTCTCTCTCTCTCACACACACACACACACACACACACACATAAACTCGTCGTGGGAGGAAGCAAACAACAAATTGTGGGCTAATACCAGCAGGTTATGTTTCAAGATTCATCCAACGACTCAATGTTTGTGACTGATCAAAGCGCCAACAGATTTGAGTCGTTGGACGTGCTGAATTTTTGGCCTCCTGATCACATAACAGCAACTTTCTTTCTGCACCTTTGTGTAACTTTAGGGGTCAGATGAATTGTTTGTGTGGTGTAAGTACGGATTCCTCCACCGATAGAAATTAGCTCGAGTCCTTTGTGTTTTCCTCTAAAAGCATGTTCACAAATGGTGTTTCTTGGCAGATGAAGGACTTTAACAAGACATGTTTTTTCCAAGTTTGGAATAGCATGAAGATGAGAAGGAAGATCAATAAGAAAATCTCCATCTTCATCTGTAGTGTTTCTTGCCCATGACCTTCTTGTTTTTCCACTTGATCCACAGAATACACCTACTGATGCACCTGAAATATGTTTGTCATATGTAAGATTAGTAGTGAAGAAGAGCCTTAGCGTAAATAGTAAAGTTGTTGTGTTTTGACCAGGAGGTCACGGGTTTGAGCTGCGGAAACAGTCTCTTGGCATAACTAGTAAAGTTGTTGAAATGTGATCAGGAGGTGAGGGGTTCAAATTTGGAAACAACCTCTTGCAAAAATGCAGGATAAGACTGCTTACAATAGACTCTTGTGGTCCAGTTGTTTTTTGAATCACATGCATAGCTGAAGCGTTGTGCATCAGTTGTGTTTTACTATATGAATCAATCAACTAGACCTCAATTTCAAATTACTTGGGATTTTACTGTATGAGTCAATTAACTATATCTCAATTTTAAATTACTCAAATGTTACTATATGAATCAATCAACTATACCTCAATTCCAAATTACTCGGACTTAATTATATTAAATTTAGACCCATATTTTCAAATAAATGCAACGAATTTAGTGAGCTTTTAATTTTATGTTAATTTACCAACTTTTGGTTCCAATAACACTATCATTTTGGTAGAACAGAAATTTGGTGGTGTTCAATGAAAGCAAACATATCTTTATTAATATACAAACAGGTCCATCAAGTTTTCATAATTTAATATTCAACCCCACTTTTTCTTAAAAATACTTTTTTTTTTCTGTTTTCTCTTTTCTCTTTTCTGTAACTTTTTTCTTTTTGAATAAATAAATGATCTATATCATATAGTAACTGTTACAAGAATTAGAAACGATTCTAAATTTAATGGATCCTAATTTCCATTTAAGGATCAAGTTTAACATTAAACTTAAGTTAATATTAATTAACTTTAGGCTTAACAACACAAATTAACTTCCCTATATCTTAGGATGTTTAATTTCATCTTATTATTCATTTGCAATTTAACTGGTCAAAACTACATAAACTAGCTCATGCTATAAAATCCACGTAAAACTGGATTTTCATTTTTAAAAAATAATGGTTTGGCTTCAAACAATTAGAGAGAACCTATAATTGTGTTTACATGACACAAATTTGAATTAATTGATCGGACCAATGAGTTCCGAATATCGAATTGTTAAAAATAAAGGATCTACACTATAAGACATGCTTAAGTTATCTTTAATTATAGACATCTCTTAACACATCTTCAAAACTAAAAAAGAAAGAAAAACAATATAACATATTCCGTAAAATTTCATCAAGTGGGAATCTAAAGAGGATGGTGTGTACGCAATCTTACCCTTATCTTGTGAGGATATAAAGATTTTTTTCAAGAGACAGAATAATTATATAGCTGAATAATGCAACAAATTATCAAAAACATTCAGATATATCTTAAACAAATATAAAAGATGTGTTTTCTCTGTGAGTTATTTAGCAACAGATTAACGACGAATAAGAACATACATACCTTGGATAGGTGTTGAACCAAGTTCAAAATTATCATCCTTGATAATATTATTGTTACAACCATGATCATCATACTCATGACAAACAATTTTTCCATGAATAAAAACAGTGGAAAGCTTTTCTTCTCCATAACCAGCCATTTTTATCACATCATCTCTCATAGAAATTGATTCAACTATAGAAACTTCTCTCTCAATACCCAAAGTTTTAAAAACAAGAAATGAAAAGAAAAAAAGTACAAACATCATTTTTTTCTTCACAATTTTATTCATGATGAAAAAATCCATGATAATTGTGTTGTTGTTGTTGTTAAAATGATAAAATAAATAAAGAAAACTTTGTATCAAAGAAAGATTTTATAATTTTTTTATTTTATATAAGATGGAATGAATAGAAAATGAAACGTTACCATATCTTTGGTTTTATATATAAGCAATAAATATATGCATGGTTCATATGAACTATTAATTAATGTTATTACATTTATAACCTTGAGGCTTCCTTAATTAAACAAAATAAGAAACCGATATTTTAATATAGGCTTTACAATTAATTAAAGATGGTTCAATGCATTGCTCTATTAAAATTAACTCATGACAATTAATATTTTTTTGCTCATTAATCTGATTTTTATTTTTTGTGTTAGTGTTTCTCATGTTAAAGTATAGTTTGAAACTTCATTCTTATTACGATTTAAGTTATATATAGTGATAGAGTAAATACATTTTATATAGTCAGTGTATTTAATCTGTTATTGTGGCAGATTATTGTTATTGAATCTTCGAGGCGCTGAAACCAAATTTAATAGTGTAAATCTTCTATATACCGTCAATTTTTATTAAATTTATAAATAAAAATTTGTTTCCAATTTTTTCCTTAATTCCACGATTCAAATTAATTTTGTTTTTCAGATTTTCTTAATGGGAAAATTAATCAGAGTAATATAAACTTAATTCCGAAGATTGAAAATTAAATATATTGAACTAATATTAGATAGAAAAGAGGCAAGGGCATTGCAGACCTTTCAAGGAAAAAATAGTAGTTGACATATCATAAGGTAGGGGTAAAATAGTCAAATCTTATTTTGACAAGATGAAAATATTGGAAGGTTAACTATCAAGTTGGTAGCCTAATTCTATCACTTACATACATTCATATATTTCTTTATTATTCACAAAATATAAAAAATTAAGGTGTAGAAACTTTAAAGCCCCACCAAGTGTTAATATGTCTTCAACTATGTCTATATTGAGCTCTTTGCATGCAAGCAAAGCAAAATCTTATAGTATTACTTAAGAATTCTTGAGTCAAGCCTACCTCAACCATATTCTTTATCTACATATTTTGAACACTAAAATGTAACCAAAAAATTCCATTAAAAACTTTAGGTTACCTTGCATCATAAATCATCTTTAAATTATGAGTCCACTTATTGTTGAACAAATTCCATAAATTTGAGATACATCATAAAGTATTCAACTTCTTTAAGCTATTAAGTTTTACCAACATGGATTGTAATAGGATGGGTGAGATTCCTCCACCTTTAATAAGATATCTCGAGTACGGGCCCTGAAATTTAAAAAAATACGACTAGAAGATGACATATGAATCCATATCTGCTGTACAGATAATAGGCTCAGAATGGAAGACCAAAAATAAAAATCTAAGCTTCTTTTCATATATTTCCTGTGTTAAATTTTGTATATAATGGCATCACTTAAAAGTCAAATAACGAAAATAAATGTTAATACAAAGTATCATGAGTTGATAATATTTTTCCGAGCAAGTCTCGTTTAAGATTATTATAGGTTAAATTTGCATACACGATACACAATGGCGATTTTCATTTTATAAAATGTCTGACATTTCGACATAAATAGGTTCTTGTTTGCAGTCCAACAATGTATAACTAATACAGAACGGTCTTACACTTGGCCCAGCCTAGACTGTAACTCGAATCTGACTCTACTACTTTACGTATTTTGATCAGAAACCAAAGCAGCCTTGAATTGCTGTATACATTTCAAAATTGCTCATGGGCTGAACAATGTAACCATTCAGACTCATTGTGGAGACGGGACAATCTTCCCTGAGCATCTTCCGAAACCAACTTTGTATCCATTGCCCTGATAATACATCGAAAATCAACTAGTATCAGACCAACAATATCCGGAAATCAAACATAAGGATAACAACAAATGCACCACTTCGATGAGGGAGCAATTGCAAAACACAAGGTCCAATGACTTCAATATCACGGTGTCAATTTTGATTTCCTTCATGTGAAATGTCACCAGACACATCGAGAATCAATTAACTCGACAATAGCATACTTTAACCAAGAAATTTGTTTGAGGTACATTGGCTATGTTCATTGTTCAACAACTTTTGCAAGCTTTTTTTCAGATAGCATTTGTATAATAAAGACAATTAACAGATTATAGATAACACGGGAATAGAGCTTAGACAACCAAATCTCCCAAAAAGCAACGAATGATGATGATACAATGAAAGTAATCATCCTATTACAGTAAACCAAATTCCACCAAGCAGATTTTCAAAAATCATTTCAACGACATACAAGGTAGAGAGGCTATTTTTAAATCAAAAAATTTAAATATAGAAATAAAGAACCACCACATAATGTGGTGGTTTTCCACTTTAATCTCTACTAGGTGAAAAACTAGTTATGTTTCTTTTAGACACTGGAGAGAAAATTCCTGTGTTATCTTCCCCGAGCACTTGTAATTGAATGTGTATAGCGTCAATAAGGCCAACGAGGTACAGGTGCGGAACTGGTAAGAAAAGAAAAAGGCATCCAGATGCAAACCTGACAATAACCAAAGAAAGCTACTTCATCTCCATCTTCTAAGAATGTACGGGTAGTTCCATCTAAAGACAAAGGCTTTTGTCCATTCCATGTTAATTCAAGCAAACATCCATAAGATTCTGGTTCCTAGAAGTAGAGATGGATGGACGAATTATGTCATCAGTAAAAACAGCATGATGATAAGTCAATAAAACAAGACGACAAGGAAAATTGGACTGAGCAACTCTAGAGGCATCATGCAGCCGACTAGTAAATCTTACTGGTCCACTGATAGTTCCAGTTCCAAACATGTCCCCAGGCCTTAGGTTGCAGCCATTGATAGTATGGTGAGCCAGCTGTTGAGTAATTGTCCAATATCTGTATCACAGGAAAGCCATTCAGCATTACTATGGTAAAATAAAAATAAAAACTTATGAAAGCAAAATATCTCCTTCACACTTGATTACCGTGGATCTGTTTAGCATTTGAAGAACCAGAATCCCCAAAAGATAATTGCTAAAGGTTCTTGAAAGAATTCAGTATTTTCTATCTTGTTTCCTTTACAAAAAAAATAAAGGAGGAGCCAGCAAGGTCAAGGACAGGGAGGAGTATTAGGGGCAGACAATTCAATTCACCGTCATATGAACTATATCATATTCGTTCTTCACCATCAAACTAATTGACGCCAGCATGTTGAAGAAGGCTTTAACAACACTAGATATCCGGTTACAAAAATAAAAAAAGAACTAGATATATAATGAATCTGGTGAAAAAAATGATAGCTTAAGAACTGTGAAATTGTAAGTGGCAAATGCAAAATATACTTACAAGTGGTTAAAGTTGCTTCTTGTCACAACACATGAATCAGCTTGTCCAGAAGGCTTAATGAGGACCTTGATAAAAAAAAAGTCCAACCATTACCCAGATGATCTATGAAACTTGATTACACGACAATAGTGATGATATTAGCACGGGTAGGGAGATACTATTATTTCTTGTTCTTTTATCCTCTTCTTGGTAAATCAACATACGGTGGGAGAAATTCCTTCTTTACAGGGTGGAGATATTTTTCACACCCATTACTCCCTTCTCCCTCTACCCTCCCCCTCCCCCTCCCCCATTGCCACCTACCCACTCCCACCCCTTCTTCTTCCATCACCACTTTCTGGTAGGAATTCTTTTTGGTGGTGGTCCAAGTATACCCATGAAGAGTTGAAAAGATCCAATTATATCTGTTAGTGAGGGGCATAGTTGAGACGATTTTAGCAGTGGAGAGGTCTATGAGACGATAGGTCAACGGAGGGTATATCTAAAAAAAATCACAAACATCAACGGCATTCCTTGACCTTTCCCTTGAAAATAAAACATTGTCAAGAAACTGCTAGATAGATCAAACCCTATCATGGAAAGCATGGAGCAGAAGATACCTCCAAAGAAATGTCATAGTTTCTTGATGTCTTCTCTACAAGATATGTCAATGGAGAAGGGTTCTGCAATTGAAAGAAAAGAAAAGTTCTGCTCAATATCAATTTCATTGGCGATGAGCATAGGGATTTAAGCGCTAGAAGTCAAGCTACCTGCTTTGGGCCCTCACAAGCAAAGGGTTCCAAGGCATCTAAAGTCACAATCCAAGGAGATATGGTTGTGCCTGCAAGATCAAAATTGAAAAAAGAGATTATCCCAAGGCAATATGACTAGAATACTTGAAAAAATAGATTATGCCTATAGGCAACAGCAGCAGTTAATCATAAATGCATGCAATAAATCAACTGGATTTCTTACCAAAACTCTTTCCAAGAAAAGGACCAAGAGGCACATACTCCCATGCCTGGATATCTCTTGCTGTTTAAAATAGTCTCTAATCAGCAGGGAATCATTCCATAAGAACTTCAAAAATTCAAGTATAGTTTTGAGCATACCACTCCAATCATTCATCAAGACAAGTCCAAATATATGATTTGCAGCATCATTGACGTCGATTGTTGTTCCTAGTTCATTACCAGGGCCAACTATAGCAGCCTTAAAGCAAAACAAGTAAAGTGTGTAAAAATGGAACTAATAAGCAACTCAGCAAGGAATATGAGAGTTTGGGACCAACAATAGACAGAGCACTTCCATGCAATACATTCTCACCATTTCCAACTCAAAATCCAATTTTCTCGAAGGTCCAAAATATGGCGCAGAATTACCAGTTGGATGACCTTGTCCTCTGGAAGACAATTTAAAGAAGAATTATAAAGAAAAGAAATACCAAAATTACTTGAAATGAATGGAATAGTAGGACGAATCAGATCACACATAATCTTTTTACGCTATCGATATGAATATAACATGCACCATTAGTGCGAGACTTGAAATTTAACGAAGTGTCAAATTTCATAATTGATCTAGTAAAAAAGAAGCACTTCATGTCATGAGTTGGCACAACAATAAAAATGCTTCACTACCAGGTACAAAACTAGAAGTTTGAAATAACATGAAATGCCACAGAGCAGGCAGTGTTAAAAACCAACCATGTAGATTCACTTAGGTGCTAGCGCATTGGGACCCTTCTACCAAAGGAGTGATTACCGCATAAAAATTCACCAACACCTCAAATATATCTTAAGACACAACATAGCTATCTTCCTAACTCCTCCCCCCACAAATAAACTAATAAGGATCTCTAGAAAGAACAGGAAAATCTACTTTTGAGATCACCTGGGTCTAATGATATCTGTTCCAGAAACGACAATTGATGATGCTCGCCCATGGTAAGCAATAGGAAGATGGAACCTGAAAAGGGTGATCAGAGTCCATGAACAAGCATATATGTATATGAACGCGAAAATATGGAAGTTCTGACCCCCCCCCCCCACACACACACACACGGGGTGGCATGTATCGTCAAAGCTAATATATCCTGTCTTTTCACAGGTGGTTGTGTTGACAGCATACCAATTAAGGTTGATAGGATTTTCAGGGCCACGAAAAAGAGTCCCACAATTCTTGGCATGGTGCATTGATGCAAAGAAGTCAGTATAGTCTCCAATCGCAACAGGTAGAAGCATTTGCACCTTTTCCTGAAGAATTGACCAACACAACACGAGAATTAAGACAACACGAGTTCACTAACAGACATGACATTTCAAAGGGAACACAAGTTCACTAACAGACATGACATTTCCAAGGGAACATGTCTTACCATAGGCAGAAGAGCTATCTGTCTTAAAGCAGCATTGTCACGCAATGTTGGTTCTGTGGCTGCACAAGAACAAAATAGAACAATCCAGCTTCAACTTTCATCAAATCCCCTCCACATTCAAACTGAATGGGATTACAGTAAGTTTTAAGTATTCCGTCTTTAGAGGAGGATTATAGTAAACCCGAAAACTGGGAAGTCCTGCCCCCCCCCCCCACACACACACACACGGGGTGGCATGTATCGTCAAAGCTAATATATCCTGTCTTTTCACAGGTGGTTGTGTTGACAGCATACCAATTAAGGTTGATAGGATTTTCAGGGCCACGAAAAAGAGTCCCACAATTCTTGGCATGGTGCATTGATGCAAAGAAGTCAGTATAGTCTCCAATCGCAACAGGTAGAAGCATTTGCACCTTTTCCTGAAGAATTGACCAACACAACACGAGAATTAAGACAACACGAGTTCACTAACAGACATGACATTTCAAAGGGAACACAAGTTCACTAACAGACATGACATTTCCAAGGGAACATGTCTTACCATAGGCAGAAGAGCTATCTGTCTTAAAGCAGCATTGTCACGCAATGTTGGTTCTGTGGCTGCACAAGAACAAAATAGAACAATCCAGCTTCAACTTTCATCAAATCCCCTCCACATTCAAACTGAATGGGATTACAGTAAGTTTTAAGTATTCCGTCTTTAGAGGAGGATTATAGTATTAAGTCCCCCTCCTTGTGTACCTCATTTTTATTAATTCATGAAATTCCCGCCCAAATATCTGATTCCAAAACCTGGGAGGTTGCCCAAAAAATGATGGACCTCAGGTAATCCAATACCAGAAATTGCAGGATAGATTGGATGGAGGTTTTTAATTGAATAAACTTGTCATCTTTTAGATTATAATAACATTCAAGTGACATAGGAAATGAATCCAAAATGACTAAGAAGAATGTGGTTTGAATTACTGGTTCAAATCTAGGTTTTCTTATGTGTATCAAACGAGTGTGAGGGTTTATGCTAATGATTTGATGATATAACCTCCATCCAAACATGCAGGGATACCTGATAACAGCTTTTGCAATGTCACCCGAGCTTCCTTCCATGCAGGTCGTCCCAATCCAACAAACTTGTTCAAGTTAGGCTGCAAATGAATTGCATAAATAACTTATGATTATCACAGTCTCTCAACCTTGCCAATAGCAGAGAATATCCACAGCACCCAGTGTGTCAATTACACGAGGCTCAGTGGCTTACCATAATTATATTGTTAGGCAATGTCCTATTACAACTTGAAAAAATGGCTGACATTTTATTTGAGATGAAATCCAATTAGTGGACTGCCATCAATATAGTAGATAGATTTCTTTTTTCTTTGTTTTTTTGGGTCATAAGGAGGATATAACTCGAGAAAAAAGTAAGGGATACTTTACACATTGCAGAGTACAACACTCACAAGTCACAATAAATCAAAACAAGATGTAACACTTCCACAAAAATAAGACAACAAACAGTTGAAAATAACAAAAAAAGAGCTCATAAATCAATGAAAATTAGTTAAAATTGAGCTTGATTGCCAGAAAAGTATACACTTCCATCCAAACAATAGGCAATACTGGGCAAAAAAGTAAACGCACATTACCTTAAAACTGAACTTAACAGTAGGAAAATTGCTAAATGTACAACCAACCAGAGCACAATAGACACTGACTACATCTTCAGAACTGAATGAAAATGAGTACCTAACGGAATTGACAACCACAAATTTTTCACACTTACTGTTAAACTTGAAGTTAACAGTAAGAAATTCTCTAAACGTACAACTAAACAAGAACATAATATCACACTTGCTAAAAATTTCAGAACTGAATGAATACGAAAACCGAACAGACCTATGTCATAACTCCGAATACAGTAAATAAATGCAAAATAAAATTATTGTCAATGCATGACAAAAATCAACACATAAATCAATGAAAACTAGCTAAAACTGAACTTAACAGTCGGAAAATTATTCACTTCCGTCGAGACAATAGGACAAAATATAGCACAAAAATCAACGAAATTACCTTAAAACTAAACTTAGCATTAGGAAAATTTCTAAACGTACAACCAAACAGAGCACAATAGAACACGAACAGACCTGATTGAAACAATCGGAGTTACTGAGCAAAGGACCGTCAAATAAACCGGCGAAAGCAATCTCCGATAAGTCCAAAACATATTCTCCGATAGCGACGCCCGGTCGAGGTAGTGAACCCGGTTCAGGCTTGAATACACCGTACGGCAGGTTCTCGAGAGGGAAGTGAGATTCCGGTTCAACTTCAACAAACGACTTCAACGCCATGACGACGCCGATTAGGAGGAGTAAGAGTGAAAAACGACGACGTGTGGGAGCTCGAGTTCAGAGTAGAAGAGGAAGTGACGATGGTGCTGAACGCTAAGAAGAGAATTTATAGATGACGGTAGAAAATGGAGTACGATTTTTTTATTTTTTTTAGAAAATGAATTGGACGGTCAGGATTGCGAGTTGAGAAGTAGTAAGTAGGATCAATGGTGGTTGTCACCTGTCATTCAAAGGAGCATTCCTCCTTTTTCGTCGCTTGAGGAAAAAGTGAAGTCGAAATGGTTTATCTGAGACGTAAGTTATGGATAATTTTATAAGATGTGCGAGATTGAGATGGTTCATGTGAGATGTTGGTTATGAAAAAATTTAGAAGAGGTAAAATTAGATCGAAAAAATATAGAGAATGTCCTGTGTTTTAATAGTTTTGATGCACTTATCAATAATATTTACATTACTAGGAGGTGGATAGATATAGTAGATGAAAAGGAAGAATAAGCAACTTTTTCTCTTATGCAAAAGAAATTGAGCCCAACAACTCCTGCTTTTGTGCCTAGTAGTTTCAAGTTAGTAACTCCCCGACAAGGTTTGTCATCATCAACAAATGTTGCTGCAATCTTAAGTGATCATTTGGTGAGTTCTAATATTGAAAAATTGACCTCTCTTACACCTATTAACGTACAAACAACTACAAGTTGGTGATAGTTATACTTTGTCCCAAATAAAGTTGCTAACCTAAATGATGAGGACATCTCTGAGGAAGTTGAGGAAGAGGAAATGTTGGATTATTGTTTTACAAATACAGCTAGGAATGCAGATGTTTTTCCTAGGCAACAACGCAACAACAAAACGAAGCATGAAAGAAAACATAGTTGGAGTGGTAAAGTGATTGAAGAGTGTCCCAAGGCACCTACTCGTGAGAAAAACGACGGGACTACACGTAATGCTTCTCCAACTCATTACGAAGGTCCTCGTATAGTTTTTTCAGAAAAACATTTGGGGTGCTCCAAAGGTGTCAAATCCATGGGTACACGAAATCGGCGAAAGTCGGGTAATTCCTATAATTTTGCTCGTAAATGAGAAAATATGCATGTAAAAAACAACAAGACTATATGTAATGCTTCCCTAACTCATTACGAAAGTCCTCATATAGTTTTTACAGAAAAAATTTCAAATTGTTCATAAATCGAATTCGAGGAATGAGTTTTATCATTGTTAGTAATCTTCAATGCAACTCTTTGTTTCCCCCCCTTAGTAGCATTAACTAAAGAGAAAAGACATAAAGTCACAATTTAAGTTGTCCTGAATTTTTAAAAAGACACATTAACTTTGCAACGGTCCTATTACCCTACCAAACAATATAGAACTGATAAAATAATTATCTTTTCTTGATATTCTAAAAGTAATAAATGAAATAAATAAATATATTTTTAAAATAGTGGGGAAATAAAATTAAACGAAAAGGGTAATATAGGAATTTCAACAATAAATAAGAAGACACAAAATTCTACTCATTATCGCATTTGTTGAATGCGTTTTATGCCTTTCATTCTCAGCTCTTTCTATTTAGGTATGTGAGAAGGGTTTTTCAAGTTTTCAACGACATGACGATTTTTTAAAAGATAAAATAATTATCTTTTCATGATATTATAAAAGTAATAAATGAAATTAAAAAATATATTTTTATAATAACAGAGAAATAAAATTAAATAGAAGGGGTAATATAGTAATTTCAACAATAAATAAGAAGACACATAATTTTAATCATAAATCACATTCCCTGTATGCGTTTTATGCTTTTCATTCTTAGTTCTTTCTATTTAGGTATCTGAGAAGGGTTTTTCATGTTTTCAACGACATGATGTTTTTTTAAACGATAAAATATTTATCTTTTCTTGATATTATGAAAGTAATAAATGAAATAAATAAATATATTTTATAAATAGTGGACAAATAAAATTAAACGGAAGGGGTAATATAGTAATTTCAACAATAAATAAGAAGACACATAATTTTACTCATAAATCGCATTTGTTGAATGCGTTTTATGCCTTTCATTCTCAGCTCTTTCTGTTTAGGTATCTGAGAAGGGGTTTTCAAGTTTTCAACGACATGACGTTTTTTTAAAAGATAAAATAATTATATTTTTTTTGATATTATAAAAGTAATAAATGAAATTAATAAATATATATTTAAAATAATGGACAAATAAAATTAAATCGAAGGGGTAATATAGTAATTTAAACAATAAATAAGAAGACACATAATTTATTCATAAATCACATTCGCCGAATGCGTTTTATGCCTTTCATTCTCAACTCTTACTATTTAGGTATCTGAAAAGAATGTTTTCAAGTTTTTCAACGACATTAAAATTTTTAAAAGATAAAATAATTATTTTTTCTTGATATTATAAAAGTAATAAATGAAATAATATATAAGTCAACCTTTCTTTCATAGGTGGCCGAATTTTAAACCATTTAACCTTGCCAACTAAAGCGGCCTGGAATGATAATCACAATGGCGAGGGTCTGTTTGCTACCATATGTAGGGACTCACAGAAGATTGTGAATGACTTTTCAAGGAAAGACAAAAGAAAGTGTGAACTTACTCTTTCCGGATCGCAATTTGTGAGATTGTACATGTTATGTTGTGTTGTTATTATTCTTGCCTTATTATACTTTTGGCCTATCAAGAGTAAAACATATTCTACTATTTTTATGTTTAATATTTAACATTAATTACATATTACTTTTTTTTATTCAAAATTTAAGACTAGACATCAATTAATATAAATATTATTATAAAATACTTATGTATATTAACTTGAATTCACAATTACGAACTCCAGATATAGAAAAAATCGTCATAGTGAGCGACCTTCGAATGGTCTCTATCCAACGTAAATCCAAACTAATCGATCTCCAACATGAATATTGTGGTGCCTAAATAGCAATTTCACAAACTTGAGGTGCTCATCATACCATAACCAGAAAATCTCTCCGCATTCGCGTGATTCCATCTATAAATACCCGTTTTCCCCTTCAATCAATTCAACTGATTTCTCATTCGCTCTTCAATCTCCTCTCGATCTAACGAACACTCCTTAACGAGTAATCAAATTGAAAAAACTTCAACCACTGAATCAAAATCCACAGTAATTAACGGTGATTTTTCAACGATTTTGTCAGTTTCCCCAATTCGAATCGCTTATACGGAACCCTAATTCTGATGAACTGAATGATTTTTAGCTTTTTTTGGATTTGCAGGGACAGTAATGTCGATAGATTTGATTCTGAAACCTTCATGTAGCAGGTGTGGTTCATCCTCGGATCTGTATGGAAGCTCATGCAAGCATTTGACTCTCTGTTTGTCTTGTGGTAAAAACATGGCTGAGACTCGTGATAAGTGCTATGAGTGTGGAACTCCAGTTACACGATTGATTCGAGTATGTTTCCTGTGTTGAATTTTGCTATGAGTACTGTAATTTGGGTGAAAAGTTTTGTGTATAATATGCTAGACAGTATCTGAAACTGGAATGAAATGAGCCTGCATATAGAGAGAGGGGGAGTGTGTCAAGGATTTAGGAAGAAGATACCTCATGTTTTCTACAAATAAGTAAGGGTATGCCAGTTACACAATTGTTTTGAGTACAACCAGTGTAATCCCACAAGTGGGGTATGGGGTTATGGGTAGAGAGGATGCAAACATTACCCCTACCTTGTAGAGAGACTTTACACCTAATGTTTGTTTTGAGTATGTTTTCTATATTGAACTTTCCATGAGTACTATAATTTGGGTGAATTTGCACCCAAGGATGTGGCCTAATGGTCAATGAAATGAGTTGAGAACCATGAGGTCTTAGGTACGAATCCCATCAGAGACAAAAATAAAGTACTATAGATGATTTCTTCCTATATGTTCTAGCCTTGGTGGATAGTTACCTCGTGTCTGTTACAAGTGGGAGGTGGGATCTATCCGTGGAATTAGTCGAGGTGTGTTAAAAATGGCTGACATCATGATTATCAAAAAAATATATATTAAAAATTAGGTGAATTTATCTGTGTGTATTAACTTACTAGTATTGGAATGAAATGAGTCTACATAGAGAGAGGAGTATGTCACGGATTTAGGAAAAAGTTTACCACATATTTGTTACGAATAAATAAGGGTATGCACAACCATGAGCGGAGCTAGGTACCACAATGGGGTTCATCAAAAAACCTTTCTGTATATACAGGGTCAATTTTTATTTTTTTTATGTATATATAGTAGTTGAATAACTTGGACTTTGTATGTTTACTTTTTGTATATATATTTGAATTTCCTTCGCAAAATTCTGCTTTTGCTGGCAGCAGCATAACATATGTACATTACATAAAATTTTGTCAATCAACCATGGTTAGTTAATGTCTCAATTGTGACTAGGCTTCCTCTTAGAGTTATATTCTTTCTCTTTGGAGCAAAGACATGGTGCACATGGGTTTCTGCAGAGTCTTCATATTGTCTATCCCAACTAGTTTGGGATTGGAGCGTACTGCATAGTTGATAGATGCTAGTAGTTTCTCTGAGTATTTGCCAGAGTTTGTGGGTACCTTTGGGTTCTTCGTAATTGAAGCATTATGTTCTTCGTTCTGTTTAAGGCAATTGGCTAGGTGGACATAATCTAGGTTTTGCTTATGCAGAGATATCTGTGTGGTTGAGTTTGATGGTGTTTATTCGAGAGTGCAGTGACTGTAAGGGGATGCTAGTGGTTTCTTACTGCAGTTGAGAAATTCAAAACATTGTGAATATAGGAAGCCAGTCACGTATGCCTTTTACTCGTGCTAACTATTAAGTGATAAATAAAATTGTATGGCAAAAACAACTAACTTTTAGGCCATCTCCCAGAGCAGGGGATTACTTTGTCACTCAACAATGTAGAGTTGCGTGTGTGTAAATATTTGGAGAAATGATTATTAAAGTTGATGTTTTGATCCAACTAGGTTGATTCACCTTTTTATTCTGTAGGACTCCTTTGATAAAAATAGATTCACATTTTGTTTTCCTATGGACTTTAAAGTAAGCTATGCTTGGTAGAAGATGTTTGACACATATAGGTAGGTTACATCAGTATACTATCCTCCCGTTACCTTATTTTAACCCAAGCACATTATCCTTTCCTCTGTTCCTCATTCAAGATCAAGAGTTTTTGCCTCCCTATACTTCCTTCACTACTTTTCTTATATTCATCCCTTGCTTCTCTAACCTTTTGGCTATCTTGTTATCCTTGTTTCCTGATTATGTTCTCATTTGCTAAACACAACTATTTGCCACACCGGTATAACAAATCTGTCTTGATTTATATTGGTTTTATGCGTGAACTAGTTCCTTCTTACCTTTGTTAAGATTATCTGTGACCTGAACAACGATAGAATAATAGAAGGATGAGGAATATAGGCAGTATGGTATTGCTTAGAGAGACTAAGGCTTGCTGAATTAAGGTTACATTTGTTGATCTGTCACAGATGTTTGAGAAGCAAATATAACCCCTTTCTACTTCTCCAAAATATTCAACTTTTACCCCTGTAGAATGTTGTGTAATCGGTGGATTTATTGATGGATGCAGTTATTTCATGAGCATGACTGATATCAACTTTGTAAAGGCTGATGCATTTAGCAGATGAAAGAGGTAAAGTGTGTTAGACCAACTTAGGATGTGCTCGCCGCTGCCTTCTGAATTGAAGTTCTTATCTTTTTGCTCCTTAATTGATTTGATTTGCTCTATTTTGTTTCCAAAATATTTAAGTGAGCATCTTAATTGTGTTAATGATATCAATTTGGTGAGACCACACTTTTGGTAGCTAGTGCTGACTGTAGTTTTCTTGTCGAAAGCATTCAATGTGTGTCAATTCATGAAAGATATTGTCTTTGATACATTCTTTTCTTTATCCATTGTGCAAAATTTGGTATAAGACTCTGGCTATCGAAATTATGTTTATGTGCAGGAGTATAATGTTCGGGCTTGCTCCAGCAATGACAAGAATCATTTCATTGCTAGATTTGCTTCAGGCTTACCTAAATTTTCAAAAAAAAAGAATGACAGTAAATGGACTTTACAAAAAGAAGGTTTGCAAGGACGTCAAGTTACAGATACTTTGCGGGTATGAAATATATAGTAATATCATCTCCGTTTGCATCAATTGCGCGCGCGTGTGTGTGTCTGTGTATGTATTTCCACTAGTTTAAAGGGAAAATTGCAATGTCTCCTTATGCTTATTTTAATTTTGTTATATATGCATATGTGAGAATCTGCTTGATGCTGAAGGGATATCGTACAACCTATTCCATGAAGCCTCTTATGCAGAAGCCTGAGAAATATAATTAGATTAGATAGGAGGATTCAACATCTAGTTATTAGAAGAGCATCTTTACTGTGAAAATGTAATAACTAATTAAGAGACCACATGCTCAACATCTTGGATCATAGTTATGCTACTATGGATGGCTGTTGTCCTGTTCTTGTCAGATTGTGATCTTTAGTGGCAGGTCTTATATGTTCATTTATGACTTTTATTTTCTATGAAATTGCAGGAGAAGTACAAAAATAAACCATGGCTATTAGAGGATGAAACTGGTCAATTTCAGTTCCATGGTCATCTTGAGGGAGCACAGTCAGCACAATATTATCTACTGATGATGCAGGGTGAAGAGTTATTTGCTATTCCTGCTGGTTCTTGGTATGCACCTTAGTTTTTGTTGTTTCTGTAGCTTTGACTTCCAAAATATTCTTTTATTTCTTGGATTTGCATTTATTCCTTCTTTTTTTCCATTAGGTATAACTTCAACAAAGTAGCCCAATATAAGCAACTTACTCTGGAGGAAGCAGAAGAGAAAATGAAAAATAGAAGAAAAACTGCTGATGGGTACCAGAGATGGATGATGAAAGCAGCAAATAATGGGCCTGCTGCCTTCGGTGAAGTAGAAAGATTTGATGACAAAGAAGGTGGATCTGGTGGGACAAGGGGGCGTAAGAAAACTTCTGGTGATGAGGACGAAGGCAATGCATCAGACCATGGGGATGAAGATGAGGAAGAGGAGGCTGCTAGGAAAAACAGGTTAGGACTCAACAAAAGAGGCATTGATGATGATGAAGAGGGTCCTAGAGGGGGCGATCTTGACCTCGATGATGATGATATTGAAAAAGGTAAGACTTTCTTCTTCCTAGAATGCTTTGCCGATTCGACCCACTGATGTAATTATCTAGTAATCTATGACCTGCGTTTTCATTTTCATTCTAAATGGTTGGAAACCTCAATATCCTTCTCTGTCTAGCTCTCAGCTAGCATTATAGAGCTCTCCTGGGATTTTTCTCGCTGAAATCATTGTTTGGAACTGTTTACATCGTTTTCTTGTAAATTAATGTCCACGATTTACCGCAGTTCACAATTATCTATTCTCCTTTCTTGGTTTTAAGAACTTGAAATGATTTCCAACAGGAAAATGTCTATAATTGCTGTTTTGATTCTAGAGTGGGACTTTATTCTTCTTTGGTTCTGTTTTTTGGTTCTGAGTGCATTACGTCGTTTCTTCACCATTTGATCAGCTTCTGCTGTCCGATTTCTTTTGTTTCCGCTGAAGGGCTCTCCTTTCTTTCTAGGGGATGACTGGGAGCATGAGGAGATTTTTACGGATGATGATGAAGCTGTTGGGAATGATCCTGAGGAGAGGGAGGATTTGGCTCCTGAAATTCCTGCTCCTCCAGAGATTAAGCAGGTCGTTATTTGTGGAATTTTGGAATTCTGATAGTAAATAACTCTACATCATGCGGCACCCAGCAGGACTATGTAACATGTATTTGGGTTATAAAATTTATTGGATAACTAGCTTATCCAGAAAGCTAGTGGCATATATTTATTGTACTAGTATTCTTTACGCACTTTGCACGTGTACCTTTATCAATGAGTATATTTTTTTTAAAAATTACATAAATAACCTGTGTCTGATCAATATTTCGTGGATGGGCTTTATGCTTTAGTGGTAGGCGCGTTATGTGTACGCGTCTACCTCATATGTATGATAACAAACTTTTTTTAAAGTGACATAAGCATATAAATGTAGTACCTGGATATGTGTGTTGCATGTATATCTCATACATGTTAATTAATACATAATTTGTGTTTGATACCTTTTCTATGAATACTAATAATGCTCTTGATTATGGACCATTGCACTTGTTTGTGGTCCGTAAGATTTTGGGGTTATAACATTTTGCTTTTAGGAAGAGCTGAACCTTTATATGTGAATGAGATCTTATTTGAGTACTTGTAACTTGGACAGAGATTCAGTAGGACTATGCATTGAGGAAGCGTTTTCGGGTTTATTTTCTACTTTGTGCATTAACGCTCTTTCTCTACCTCGTATAATAACTTTTGTCCTTTCTTCGTGTGGCTCAGGATGAAGATGACGAGGAGGAAGGTGAAGAAGAGGGAGGTGGTTTGAGCAAATCTGGAAAGGAGCTGAAAAAGTTGCTTGGAAAAGCCAATGGATTGAATGAATCAGATGCTGAGGATGACGACGATGATGATGATGTAAGTATTGTTTCATTATGGGTCACTAAGTCAAGGTTTATTTTACTTTCCGTGTTAGAAAGTTTCTGAATTATTTCTTCTTTTTGTATTTGCTGTCTCAGCCAAGAGAGTTAATTTAGGGGCAATTAGAAATCTCTTAAACTTCTCATAATTCTGTTTTCTCACTCCCTGTTTTCTTCTTTTATCAGACAGAAGAAGATATTTCGCCTGTATTAGCTCCTAAGCCGAAGGAAGCACCTAAAGAAGAACCGGTTGAGACCAACAGTCCTTTGAAACCAGCTGCTTCTGGATCCAACCGTGGAACTCCAACTTCAAAGTCAGCTAAGACTAAAAGAAAAGCTAACGGAGATGAGTCGAAACCAACTAGTGGTGCTCCCTTGAAAAAAGTGAAAACAGAGACGGTAAGTGACTGACTACTATGATATTTATTTGTTTTTTTCATGATGTGGTACTTTACATTAAAATAAGATTCTATCTAGGCATATCAAGTTTCACACTCGCCAAGAAAACCGCTTATCTCTACTGTTCCATAAAACTATGATTTCAGGACTACTATAGATATTCTAAGGAGGGATTATTTCCTTTCTCTTATTATGTTATTGCTGATCTCTTTATCTTCACATCGTGCAGGATGCCAAACCTGGGAAAGACGAAACCCCATCTTCTGCAAAGAACAGTGCTCTTCCAAAGGGTGCATCATCCTCTTCCAAAACTGCTCCAAGTCCTGCCACAGGTCCTGTTACTGAAGATGAAATTAGAGCTGTTCTACTGCAGAGAAAACCAGTGACCACACAGGATCTTGTCAGCCAATTTAAATCTCGTTTGAAATGTAAAGAGGTATGACCAGGCTAGTTTGTTGAGATAGATTTATGACCATTGTGACTCACTGACATATAGTTTAGGCTTGTAAATGCAAGTGAAACCTGAAATAAAAGATTTGCGGTTTGGCCACAAATATATTTAGGTAAAAACTTGAAAAAAAAAAACTTGGGAACTATTGTTTGGCGATATAATTTGTCATTACTTGACAAATATATTTGGCAAACATCCTAAGTTCCCAAGTTTTAGAAAAAACTAGAATTTGGGTTAAATTGTAGTATTTGCGAATTTTTAAAAAAATAAAAATTACCCCAAACTTTTATATTTTATTAGAACATCCATCCTCTGTTAATATCTATTTACAACCAACTCCATTAAAAATAACAACTTGTTTTTAATGGGTTATAATTTATCCTGAATCAATGACACGTTTGAGTATGCGATTATTGTATTGCTCTTACCCATTTCGTTGTTTTTATTGTTGTTGATTGTCATCAATTGTGTTATAAGGTTATTTTTTAATGGAGCATGTTCATTATAAAATGATAAAGACAAATTTATGGGTAATTATAATAATTTTTAGAACTTATGGGTATAAATTACATTTTCTTGAAAAAGCCAAATATTTCTCCCAAAATACATGGTAAGACTTCACCCAAAAATGACTTGCCAAAAATACTTGGAAATTTGTTGCTAAATGCTAGTTTACTGACTTGAGATTTTTGTTGCTGACCCTATGCATCATAGCATCTGGAAAAATGTATAGCACAATTAGATGTCCCCAGTGTAACAGCATGTCAGCCAAGTTTAAGAACACTTTTTACTTCTTGTGAGTTCCTTCTTCCCTTACGCGACTGCATTAATTACCTTGTTGCAGGATAAGGCTGCTTTTGCTGAAGTATTGAGGAAGATCTCCAAGATACAGAAGACTACTACAGGAAGTAGCTATGTCGTGTTACGAGAGAGGTGAATGAATGCTTATTTCAATGTCTATGTTTTTCGCACGTTGGCAACTCCATGATTTTGTAGTTTCTAAGTAATATGTCTTTGTTTTGTATTTGACAGGACAAATCAATAGGACAATCCAAGATAACATTGGCTACAAATTGGTCAAGATCTGGAGAATTTGGAAAAGAAACTGTATTTCATGTTTTGTTTGACGTTTAAACGTTATATAATGAGCAAGCTTTACTTTGCTTGTAATAGTCTTGTATGATTGTCGTTGTAGACAAATGAGCCAAAATGGGCAGTAAATCTGTGCCATGGGTTGGATAAACTCGTAGATAGATGTTTTCCTAGTTGAAAATTCGTATATAATTAAAGAGCTTTTATGCAAGTTAGCCTTGTTAATTTACTTGCATGACTAATATCCACATTATTAGTATCTACACAATTTTTACCACTCAAAATGTATAAGTTCAACTCATTACATTAAGAATCTGTTTGATTATGAGAATTCTTCACTTTTTTTTGGATTTTTTTCCCCACTTTATTTGAAAAAAAAAACATTTGGCCATAAAAAATTCAAATACAACTTGATGTTATATTTGAAATTTGAAGAACTAAACACAGATCAAAACTAGTAGAAAAGAAAAATACAAAATCAAAGAGAAATTTATTAGTTGCTATAGCTTTTTTTTCTTATTAATTGTTCTTGATTTCCTATGTAGGCCATGGGAATCCATTTCGACTACGAAATCATCATGGAGATCCTTAGTAAGTTAATCGTGTGGTCTATTCTTTGATTCAAATGTGTTTCAAAATTTTGGAAGACATTGATCTTGGATTCTTACTTTAACATGAATCAATTCAATCATGCAGAAAATGACCAAAGTTCCCAAAAAATTGTGTGTTTTAACTTATATTGTTCTACTTTATCGTCAGTTCAAGTGATTGAGGATGAACAAAAACTTGATTGACCTTCAAACTGCAAACCAGTGAATTTCGTACTCTACTGTTGTTGTGATGGGTCGGTTCTTCTCGCGGTTTCCAATGGACTCGATAACACCTCTTGTTGTGGAACTCCTCTACAAGAGAATCAATAGTACTTTTCCATCCAAAATATCGACCCAAGTATTGTGTTTACGGAATGGGTTATGACGTAACTATGATGACTATAAAATCAATGTTGTTGACATGCAATAAGAGTGTCAGGAATATCCGTTGAAATTCTCGCACTAAAAGGTGATTCCTAGAATTTTTTTTATAAATATTCCGTTGGCATTCACTATGTGATTGGTGTTCATGATTGTGGTATGTATTCTTTGGCATTTGTACATGGATCATTTCATTGAGTTGGTTTATTATGATGTTATACTATCGTTTCATTTAACATTTCAAATGAGGTGTACGGATAGATGTCATTGCTAGAGCAAATATACTACATATAAGAAGCTTATATACTATATATACCATATGTCTAGCTTCCGAATGGTGAGACCTTCAATTAATATAAGCTTCCTCAATATATTTTGAATCATTGGTTTAAGAATGAATCTATTTCGATTTCAGTTTTAAACTCTATACCATTTTGAAAATTCAAAAGCTAAATATCTTTAATAAAATTCATTATTTAAAAGATAAATAAAAAATATTATCTAATATATTATATTAGACAAGTTTTATATAAATTTCTTATAAATACATGAAACATTGCAGTAACTCTTTGTCAATTATCCATCTTTAAAAAATTGAAACCTTAAATTTTAAGGTTATTTCTTATTTATACTCAGGAGTTTTTGGATAATTTTAAAGTGATATAAACTAAAGAATAAATATATGAAAGTCTTGTTGATAAAGGAGAAATTTTGAAGGGAAGACTGATTTGCAAAAGATTATCACTAAAGGGGCGATTGCAGGGTTTAAATAGTTAAAAGAAAAAGGATGTAGACCACCTGATTATATGATGATCATTATAGTTTGGAATGTAAAAACACAAATTTTTAAATTTTTGCTAAGATGCAGGTAATTACGCTCTGGTAATGCCAATCCGATGCCGAGCGGTTCTTCTTTTGACTCGGTTGGCCCGATTCTTCGTTGGAAAGGCCATGGACCAAGATCAATAAGGAGGCCAAGGAAGTACTATTACGTTGGTGTAGTGGTGGAAGCGAAAGTGGAATATATATAAATAATGAGAGTGTAGATGAGGATGACCTGGATTATTATATCCCTCTCCGTCCTTCTAGTTTTGTGTAAAACATGTATACCAATTTTTAATATCAATAATTAAAGAATAAATTGTATTGAGATTTTTAAATTTAATAATTATCGTCTTTTAGATTTTAATAACATGTTTTCAAGTGGGATAGAAATGAATACAAAATGCAACTAAAAAAAATGTGGTTTGAGTTAATGGTCCCAATCCAACAAACTTGTTCAAATGAATTGCATAAATTACTTATGATTATCATAGTCTCTCAACCTTGCCATTAGAAGAGAATATATATCCACAACACCCAGGCATGGTGGCTTATCATAATTTTATTGTTAGGCAATTTCCTATTACAATTTGAAATAATGATTGGCATTTAATTTGAGATGAAATCCAAATTTTGTACGTGAAAATCTTGACCTCTTTCTTCTTGATTCGCGGGTTAACATACATATCCTAATTCTATCTTTATTTATTATTATTTTTTGTGTTCGAACATATCCTTTCGAAGCTAGACATATTATGTTGGTAAGGTACTGATTCAATGACGTAAATTTCAAAGTCCTAATTTGAAGGTTTATTGGCTCGATTTTTGGAGATATTTATTTAAATTTTTCTAATCAAAGTCTACTGTTATTGTGATGGGTTGGTTCTTCTCGCGGTTTTCAATGGACTCAATAGACACCTCTTGTTGTGTAACCCTTCTACAAGAGAATCAATAGTACTTCCCCATCCAAAATCTCGACCCAAGTATTGTGTATATGGAATGGGATATATATGACGTAACTATTGATGACTATAAAATCAATGTTGTTGACATGCACAAAGAGTGTTAGGAAGTATTCGCGTTGAAATTCTTGCGCTAAAAGGTGATTCCTAGAAAAATGTTGTGTAAATACTCTATTGGCATTCATCAATTGGTGTTAAGGATTGTGGTATGTATTCTTTGGCATTTGGACATGGAGCATTTCATTGGGTTGATTTATCATGATATTGTACTATCGTTTTATTTAACATTTCAAACGAGGTGTATAGAGAGATATTATTGCTTTGTGAAATAAAGTTTTAGGATTACACATACACAATTCTCTACGAGCAATAATACGCAACAATAGAGGGAGTTTCAATTAAATACTAAATAAGAGCATCATATTGCAATAATACGTAACAAGACATAATACGCAATAAGAGATGGAGTTTCAATTAAATACTAAATAAGAGCAACATATTGCAATAATAGCGTAACAAGTAAGGGAATTTCAATTAAATACTAAATAAATGCAACATATTACAATAAGAGATGGTTACATGATCTTTGAAGAAAAGAAAAAAGCGTCTCTCAAGTTATATCTATGCAAATGTTAAATAAGTGATTTCGGAGAGATCAAACTCTGTGTGTAGACCATTCCTTGTTTAAATGTATGACATTGAGGCAATAATTCAAATGGCTCTCTGGATGTCCTATAGATGGAACTAAGAACTCCAAAATAATTGCAGCGTAGCAGCACTTCACCATCCGCATACATATAAATCGGTTTTGCTGAATAAAAAAAATCCGAATCATCTCGTATAGTAAGCAATTCAGTCCAAGATTCTTTGACACCATAGTCTTTCATCACCCACAACTTGAACATACCCCTCCATGGATTATAATATGTAGAACTAAAGCAAAGCATTTCCCCCAATACTGAAACACCATGCTCTATGAACCTTGCTTCGTATATATTGCACATTTGCTCTAGCAATGGTATCTCTCCGTACACCTCGTTTGAAATGTTAAATGAAATGACAGTATAACAATGTGATGATAAACCAACCCAATGAAATGCTCCATGTACAAATGCCAAAGAATACATACCGCAATCCTTAACACCAAGCACACGGTGAATGCCAGCAGGATATTTACAAATTTTTTTCCAGGATCCACCTTTTAGCGTGAGAATTTCAACGGATACTTCCTGACACATATCGTGCAAGTCAATAGCAAGGATCTTATAGTCATCAATAGTTGCGTCATATCCCATTCCACATACACAATACTTGGGTTCGGATTTTGGATGGGGAAGTACTATTGATTCTCCTGTGGAGGGGTTCAAGAGCAAGAGGTGTCTATCAAATCCATTGATAACTGCAAGAAGAACTAACCCATCACAGGAACAGTAGAGTAAGGAATTCTCTGGATTGCAGTTTGCAGGCCAATCAAGTTTTTGTTCATCCTCAACCACTTGAACTGACGATAAAGTAGAACAATATAAGTTAAATACATCATCCTTATCAAGGCACATTTTGTTAATAAGAAGTTTATTGGAATTTTGGTCATTTTTGGCATGATTGAGATGCTTCATCTTAAAGTAAGGATCCGCGATTATTTCCTTCCAAAAGTTTGAAACACATTTGAATCGAAGAGTAGACCGCACAGGTATCTTGCTGAGGATCTCGATAATTATTTCCTCGTTGAATTGGTTTCCCCTTGCCTACATAGGACACACAATATACATATTTATGAAAATTAAGATCCTTTTTGACGTAGAGCTTTAGCGTTGATCTTGTGATTGTGATTATTACAAAACTCACCTGAGGACAAACAATATCCATCTTCTCTGTAGTATCACTAATTGACATTCTCTTCCCTGCAATTTAATTAAATTTTTTGGTTGGTTAGCCCCCATATAAACAGATAATAATATAGATGAAAAAAGAGATGCCAGAATTTCCTCTTTGATTTTGTATTTTTCCTTTTCAACTGGTTTTGATATGTGTTACTTGAGTTGAGTATCTCTCGAAAACACGAGTAAGAGTAAGGTATGGGTATATCTATAGATTATCGTAGCAGTAGCAGAAAGATACCTTTACAAATTTGATTTGATTTCTTCTTCTGTTTGCATCTGGAAAATTTGGTTGCTTCTTCACCATTGCTAATGGAAATTTGCTTGAAAAGATTAGTTTTTTCTATATTTGCAATAGATTTCTTCTTCTTCTTCTTCTTCGCAGCTCTAATTGCTAATTTTCCTTCATGCATATTTGACTATCAATAATTTAGTGTTCTGTTTCAATAATTCTCAATTTGGGGAGTATATATAACGGATGGTAGAATATTTTCACTTTCCCATGTTATATTAGGATTTGGTATAAACATTGTAATAAGAATTACTTTACTACATTATTCAAATTAATTGATACTCTATTTATTTAGTATTAAGCCTTGAAAAATAATTTGAGGAATTTATCTATATAATATTAGAGAAATTGATTAAACTTTTTATTCTTCATTAAAAAAAAATGAAAAACTGTATAATTCGAGTTTTAAAATATTATTATTACTCACTATCATATATATTATATTGTTACTTATACAAAATATTACGTATCTTACCATTAATTAAGAATTTTGTATTATATATTGAGGAAAATACACTTAGATACATGTATTTTTGCTACCAAATACACTAAAGTATGGAGAGAGGCTAACGAGATTCGTTATGTATCCCAAACACTTGCGAATCACACGGATATATGTATTTGTAAGTATCCCAAATACGTGAATCACACTAGATATACACTCTCCTATGTATCTGGTTGTGAATTACACTAGATACATACATAGACATATATCTAGTGTGTATCTAGTATGATTCACATGTATTTCGGATACATAACAAATCTCGCTTGTCCCCCTCTCCATATTTTAGTGTATATGATAGCAAAATTACATGTAAGTAAGTGTATCTTTCTCAATATATGATAGAAAATTCTTAATTAATGGAAAGATAGATAATATTTTAAATGTAAAAGTAATAATAGTATATTATTAAAAAACATCGTCCATCTAATTATGTAGTTTTTCCATTTAAAAAACATCAAAAAAATTATTTTCGTTATTTTCACTTTGAATTGCTCACAAAATAAAAATCATTCAATTTATATTTCTGACTAAATAGAACACTCTTTTTCAAATATCATCATTCATGTTAATTTTTTTTTCAAATACTCACAAACTTTAGGTTAAACGATACTAGGTGATTTCTATTTGTCATAGCTTTGATAAATAAAATTACCTAATATCTATTGTAGGTGAAAAGTGACAAATATTCCATAAAATTAATCAATGTGAGTAAAAGTGAGTTTGAACATCACGATCACAAAAAAAAATCAGGCCCAACGACGTCTCTCCCTAAAACTTAACACTAGTTGTGACAAAAAAATCCTTGATAAGTAGCTTTTCTCCGAATAGAATCATAGATAATCCAAATTTAAATTAGTCGAGATTCAGCCATAACATTAGTCGGGATTCAATGTGGGCTACGGAACCGGATAGGTGAAAAAAAAAAGTAAACATGATTGTGGTAACCCCTTCTTCTTCCTCACTCTAGCTCTTAAACCCTAGGAATTTCTATACATCTCTCCACGCCGATTCTATCTTCCTCTCTCCCCCTCCACATCAATGGAAGATGTATGTGAAGGCAAAGACTTCTCTTTCCCAAATCAAGAAGAAAAAATCCTTCAATGGTGGGAAGAAGTCAAAGCATTCGAAACCCAGCTCGAAAAGACCAAAAATCAACCCGAATACATCTTCTACGATGGTCCTCCATTTGCAACAGGTTTACCTCATTATGGCCACATATTAGCTGGTACGATCAAAGATATTGTGACCCGTTATCAATCAATGACGGGTCATCATGTGACCCGAAGATTTGGGTGGGATTGTCATGGATTACCAGTTGAACATGAAATTGATGAGAAACTTCAGATTAAGACTAAACAACAAGTGATTGAAATGGGGATTGATAAGTATAATGAGGAATGTAGGGCTATTGTGACAAGGTATGTTGGAGAATGGGAAAAAACTGTGGTGAGAATGGGGAGATGGATTGATTTTCAGAATGGGTATAAGACTATGGATTTGAAGTTTATGGAGAGTGTTTGGTGGGTTTTTGCTAAGCTGTTTGAAAAGGGTCTTGTTTATAGAGGCTTCAAGGTTTGTCCTTTTTTTCTTGTTCTTCAACTTGTTGTATAATTCAAGCTGATGTCTAATTACAAGGTAGTATGCCTTTTACTCAACTAAAAAAACACAATTCACGAGTATTATGTATAATTCAAGCTGATGTTTTATTAGAAAGTAGTAAGCTTTTTACTTAACTAAAAAAAAACAGTTCTTTGAGTATTATATGGCTGTCAGCAGTAGTCTTTGTACTGAGAAAAAGGCACAGCCAGGATGTTTAAGCTCATACAAGTGCCGGAGTAGTGTAGATGGGTAAAAGAAACAGTAGTTTAGTTGCTTCATGAGGGTCTTATTTATAAAGTTTCAAGGTTTGTCGTTTTTTTTGTTTTAAAAAAAACAGTTTATTGAGTATTATATGGCTATCAACTGTCTTTGTGCTGAGAAAAACTTTTTTTTTGAGGATAGTAACGGAAGTAATATGCTTTTTAATTAATTAAAAAATAGTTCTTTGAGTATTATATGGCTATTAGCAGTCTTTGTGGGTTCCCCCAATTAATCCACCAGCCAGCATGCTTAAGTTCATGTGAGTGCCGGATAAATTTGTCCACCATGATTGGAACAGATGGGCTCAGATCAGTGTAGTTGAGGTTTGAAGGAAACTGTAGTGTAGCTGGGTAAAAGAAACAGTAGTTTAGTTGTTTCTAAAGGGTCTTGTTTATAGAGGCTTCAAGGTTTGTCGTTTTTTCTTAGTATTCAACTTGTTGTATAATTCAAGCTGATGCTTAATTAAAAAGTAGTATGACAACAGCTACATAAGATACACATACTTTACCCTTAACTCAAAGGTAGAGAGACGCTGTTTCCGATAGTTTAATTAGAAAGTAGTATGCTTTTTTTTTGAGGATAGTAACGGAAGTAATATGCTTTTTAATTAATTAAAAAATAGTTCTTTGAGTATTATATGGCTATTAGCAGTCTTTGTGGGTTCCCTCAATTAATCCACCAGCCAGCATGCTTAAGCTCATGCGAGTGCCGGATAAGTTTGTCCACCATGATTGGAACAGACAGGCTTTAATCAGTCTAGTTGGGTTTGAAGGAAACCGTAGTGTAGCTGGGTAAAAGAAACATTAGTTTTAGTTGTTTTAGAAGGAACTTATTTATAAAGGTTTATCCTTTTTTCTTATTCTTGAATTTATGGTGTAATTCAATATGATGGTTGATGCGTGCTTCTTAATAAAATCTAAAGAAAAATCAATTCGTCAAAATTTTTTATGTTGAAAATTTATAATACTCTAACCTTTTTATTGAAAAAGGTTACCTCAATTTATCCATCAGCCGGCAAGCTCAAACTCATATGGGTTCCACTTGCCAGATACAATAGTGTAGTTGGTTTGAAAGAAACAACAGTGTAATTCAGGATGATGCTTGATCTAGTATCTTTTTTTTCCCCAAAAAATAAAATCTAAAAAGAACAATCTATTGAGTATTATATGGCTATCAGCACAACCTTTGTGCTAAATAATTGTAATACTGTAACCTTTCTCAAAAATAAAATAAAATAAAATTAAAAAATGAGTATTCGGATTGAGGAAAACCTCCTTTTTCCCACTATGATCTGCTTGTCTGGGCTAGTTGCTACCTTGATCAATCTACCAGCCAGCATGCTTGAACTCATGTGAGTGTCAGACAAACTTCACCAATATTGGACCAGATGGGCTCACGCCAGTGTCGTTGGGTTTGAAAGAAATTTGACTCTTTTCCTGATTTTTTTTGCAGGTTATGCCTTATAGTACTGGTTTGAAGACTCCATTATCCAATTTTGAAGCTAATTCAAATTACAAGGTCTGTAATGGAAATCATTTAGCAGCGCTCAAAGTGCAATTTTTTTCTCCTTGTACTGGTGATTGCTTATTTATGTGCTTTTATGAAATTGTCTTTCCTTCATCACAAAGTTTAAAAAGTTATTTTCCTTTTTGGGTCTGGTGCAGGAAGTAAGCGACCCTGAAATCATGGTTTCATTCCCTATAGTTGATGATCCTGAGGGTGCATCCTTTGTTGCATGGACTACTACTCCTTGGACCCTTCCAAGTAATCTTGCTCTTTGTGTCAACGCCAATTTTGTATACGTCAAGGTTAGTCCTTTAGTAAAACTTATGGTTTGAAATTTGAGTGAATGTTGCTTTAATTGGATTGACATTACTTTCGGAGTCTGAAGGGCTTGTTGTTACTTTAACTTATTATAGTGCTTCAAATGCAGTTAGTATTGTTGTTATAAGCCAAAGGTCTTCAGTTTTGTTAATTTCCTGTTTGAGATGTATTGACTGTTCATTACATTTAATCAAGTTGTACATTAGATGACAGACATTTAATTGGAGTGTGCAACTCTCTTGATTAGATTTATTCAGTTTAAGAAAAGAAACATGTATCATATTTATTTATTGGTATGGAACAGGTGTGTAAATCTGGTAATATTTACTCTAAACTAAGCTTGTTAATGTTGATTTGGTTATGTAATCAGGTTCGCAATAAATTCAACGGGAAGATCTATGTAGTGGCGGAATCTCGATTGGCTGAGCTACCAGTTGAGAAGGCCAAAAAGGTCGCCCCAAATGGACCTGCTGCTGACACTCAAATCCCAAATTCTAAGACAAAGCCTTCTGGTGGTAAATCACAGAATGTCGAAACTTATGAAGTGATGGATAAATTTCCTGGGTCGTCCCTAGTGGGGAAGAAGTGAGCAATTTTCATCTTCAACTTTGTCACTTCATAAGCTGCACAAAGTTTTTTTCTTGTCATTCGCAATATGGTAGCTAGTATCTTGAACGGAAGTTGATGGAAGTGATCCTCTCATCTTTACATTCTAATTTGAGGGTCACTTGATTTACATGTCTTCTACCTTGTATACTACTTCATACCTGACCAACTCATGCTTCACATTGTGAATAAAAGCCATTCATTGGTAATTTGTGTCAGTTTTTTTGTTTTGTCTTGCTTTTGTTGAACTTGTTTAATGACTTTACCAGCTACGACTTCAATTATTCGAACGATCTCCTTGAAAGGTCAATCTTTGACACTTGCCAGCACATTGAATTTTGATAGATTGTTGACTCTACGGCTGTATTTGGTTCTTATCATTTGTGTAACTAGCAGGTGTGACTTCACACTTCTCTACCTCCTCTTACCGGGAAGTCTTCTTTGGGTATGATCCCAAGTTTTTTCTTTTGTTTTTTTTGCTTTTAATGTTGGACTTGCCTAATTAGGAAATTAACCTTACCCTAAAATATGTAAAGAAAAGAAAGATCCTAAGAGAGCAAATTGTCAAAAACAAGGGACGTCAAATGGAGCATTTCTTTTACGTGAAGAAATGATATGCAAGTGTTTTGGTTAAGAATTGAACTCTACTGTCAAATGAAGTGATTATCTTTCTCAAAAGAAATTTTCAATGTAGTGGCTTTAGGCATGTTAGGATGTATGGTTCCCGGTGTGTGTCTAATATCTGATTTTAGGATCCTGTTCACTAGTTACTGTTCCTTGTTCCCTTTTGCTGTCCTTTTTCTTGGAATAAATGGGAGAGTTTGGAAGATGATGAACATTATACCGGTTACCTGTTTCTTTAGAAGATGCAAAATGGCATGCTTGGCAATGACATGCTTACCCTCCTCCACATGGGACCCCCAACTACCATCTCTCTATTTTGGTGGTTGGATGGTAATTGATTGATTGGGTGGTTAGGACTGTTAGGTGGTCTGCTAAGTAAAAATTTCTGTGGGGCATGGCAGAGTTCACTTTATTTAAGCTAGGCAGGAAAACAGAGAAGATACCGGTAGTGGAAGGGCTTATAGGTGTTGTGTGTATTATGTATCCTAGTACATCCAAAGATTCTCTTTAACCTTCTTGGACCTAAGTGTTGGTTTTTATATGATTTTAACCATATAGCTGTGAAAATTTTGGACATTCTCTTTTACCTGGACCTATTATCTGGACTCTTTTTTGGTTGATAAGGTAAAATTTTATAGAAGTATCAGCATGACTCATTTTGTTCTTCTGTATTTTTAGCACCAATACATGTGGTCATTTTGTTGGATGATCCCTTCCCACAATTAAGATTTTTTCTTTTGCATGAGACTAACAATCTGATCAGTGGTGAACTTAACTTTCTGTGCCAGTATTGACTTTCAAGGTTAACTTATAGATATTTTATCCAGAAAGCTTATATAGATATTCAATGCAGGTACATTCCACTATTCGATTACTTCAAGGATTTTTCTGATTCAGCATTCAGAGTCGTTGCAGATGATTATGTGACTTCTGACAGTGGGACTGGAATTGTTCATTGTGCTCCTGCCTTTGGTGAGGACGATTATCGTGTTTGTATTGCAAACAACATAATCAATAAGGTTCGAGAACTTATGGAACTTCAAAGTATTCTTGCAATTAATCCTATTTTCTGTAATAGAAAACATGTGACATTGTCTGTATATGTATATATGCTCTGGAACTTATACGCTTTCCATTGGCTGTGTATTACATTCTTACAAGTGTTAGGACCTGCATGAGTTTATCACTTTTACTTTCCGATGCAACATCTGACTTGGGATCATCCTTTCTTCCTGGGAAAATATACTGGAATGATGTCTTGGGGGATTGTGAAAATATTAGTAGCTGATTGTGCTTGTTTACTTCGGCCTTTTGATGGTCTTTCTTATCCCTTAATTTCTTTTTTTTTGAAACGGGTAAATTTGTGTTCTTCAGCATTGAGGATATGCTGGCCACCACAAAAAAATTAAAATTAAAGACTCCCTATCAGATCTATTATCTGTTCAATATCTTCAATACATAGCTCTTTACACCAAAAATGTTAAAGATACAATACAATTCCATTTGACTTTGTGAATGGAATTGGACCTATCTTCATTACATTTGACATCTCTCCCTCCATACTGACCACTATATACATGAGGAAATCAATCTTCACCATCTCTTCTGGCTCTAAAAATTATCTAAGAATAGCTGGATTTTCATGGAATCATGGGTTTCTTGCCAATGGAAGTACATTGTGGATTATGGCATTTTTCTTGCTCTTTCTTTGCAAATTAAGTGGCATATATTGTAACTGCAAGCCATTTATCCAAGTGTTTGACTAAATCAACCTTTTTGTATTTGTTGTGTTTAATGATATTGTGACCTGAGCTCCAATGAAATTGACTTGTTTTGATTTTTCTTTCTGTAGGGGGAGAGCCTGGTTGTGGCAGTAGATGATAATGGCCGCTTTACGGATAGGATTACTGATTTCAGAGAAAAATATGTAAAGGATGCAGATAATGATATCACGCAAGCAGTGAAGGTAAGAGAGTCTTCTACTTTTTGTGGTACAATATTTCTGAATAAAAGCGGCTGAAGATGCCCATCAAAGAGCTTGTAGGTAGCTTTTCCTCAATCTGAGTGAGGGATTGTGTTTGTTTATGGTTTTATAAACTCATGGTCATTTATTTAGTTATGGTCAATATCCATGCTTACGATACTTTTGTTTGGTTCAGGATAAAGGAAGGCTTGTTAAATCTGGAAAGTTCATGCATTCTTACCCTTTTTGCTGGAGATCTGATACACCTCTGATTTATAGAGCAGTTCCTAGCTGGTAACATACTTCAGATCATTCCATGCATCACTCACTGTTTCTATCCTTTATTTTTCTGTTGTGATATGCTTCTGTATTTATCTAGTCTCTGAGATTATGGCTTTTTGGAATGAGAATCAGCTTGTTTTGCATGCACTTAGCTTTTCTCCATTTTCTCTTTTGATAATCTCACTTTGAATTACATGATATTGAGTGTATCATAGCAGATGTTTTATATTTATTTTTGGTTTCCTACCTAGTGTCTGGTACCCGTATTGGTGCCCGACGGAAGTCCCATATGGGGGTTAAAGTGATCCTTAACAAAGGCGACTCCATACCCAACAGGGCTCGGACCCGAGACCTCTGGTAAATGATGAAGGAGTACTTACCACTCTACCACAACTCTTGCTGGTTTGGATGTTAAGTAGCTGAGATTGGTTTTCTTAAGGATCTTGGTCCACAAAAATCCAGCTGGTGTTGATTCCTGAATTTTCTGTATTACACTCTTTGGCTCATCAGCAGTTGTTCGGTTTAAAATGAGTATTCCAGAACCGTAACCTTGATGTTAGCCAAGTTAAATAGAAACACATCCTTTTTTAGTTAGTAGATTACTATCCACATGAAAACCCATGTCCTAAAATTGTTGAGTTCCTTCCTCTTATAGCAGTATTTTAAAAAAAAATTCTTCTGTAGAAACATCAACCAATATTTTATCAGGTGCACAATTTCTTTTCAAATGTAATATTGATATCCTAGAAGGTCCGTCTATTCTTCAAGAGTTGAAGTTCTCTAATATAAGTTTTAACCGTCATTGAATGTTGGTGGTAGCAGCTCAACCTCTCCTTTTAGTTGATTGTGGTAGCTCATCTGAACTTTAGCCCTTGGAGGAGTACTGAACTGTCCTACATCCACTCAGGAGATTACCATCAAGGAAAAAGCTAACATTTAGAAGGAAAACTAACTCTGTTAGACTATTACACTAAAAGGTGCCAATCATTATTTTCACACGTTGAGAAAAAAGAACTAATATAGCAGTTACTTGCATTTAGAGTTTTTAAAATTATGCCATAATGAACTAATATATATATAAACCATATATTTTAACTGTGTTTAATTTAGTTTGAAGAGGCGAATTGATCTGGATCACAAGGGTCAATTTGTTGCTTCAAAGGGAAGTAAATGAGGGAAATTTGACTTTCAAACTTTGCCTTTTTGACGGAAAAAGAGGATGTTGTAATGCAAAACACATTTGTCTTATACAATCATTATTCTTGCAATGCAAGTGAGAGAAGTGGGAGAGTTACTTTTTCTGACTAATGGAAAGATCAATAGACAAGAGCAAGAGAGCACGACACAAATGGCAAGCACGTAAGCGCAAGTTTTTTGTCTTTCCTTTCCCTTCCTAGACAGCGAATTGAAATGAGATAGCCTAGCAGAAATGGCTTTCCAACTCAAATGATCAAGTTGGGTGTTTTGTGTCACCAGGGAGCAAGTTGGAAAAAGCCACTGTTTGGCCCCCGTTTTTTTTTGTTTTGCCATATATATGAAAAAAAAGACTGGAAGGATCATCAACGGTTCAAGCATCTAAATCATGCTTTCCCACATCTATATGTTATTAAGCTTTATTGTCAGTTTGTGTTTTTGTGAATTCTTTTTAACGTCTTCTTTCATTTTTCTTGAATTGCTGGCTTGCTTTTTCATGATTTACTGGTTGCCTTTTTAGTTTCATGGCAATTGAAAATTCGTGAATTTTTTTAGCACCTGACATGCATATTTTACTTTGATAAGTCGTTTTCTTTTAATATTCTTTTCATTTTTTAATAATGTGTATTTTCTCTTTTTAATAACCAATAATGCTTATCTTCTCATATGCCATCATACATCCATTGATCTCTGTATTAAAAAAATAATTCGGGATGGTTTGTTGTTGGTGTGGACAGGTTTATTATGGTTGAAAAGATTAAGGATCAATTGCTAGAGAACAATAAGCAAACTTACTGGGTTCCTGATTTTGTGAAGGTTAGTTACTATTTCCTTTCTGTAGTTATCTTTTTTGTTGTCATAATTGAAAAAGTATTGTGCTCTCAGTAATTTGTACTTTCTTGATCTGCTGATTTGTTTTGTTACACTGGTTTGAGTTGGTTACATTATTGTCAGACATTATCCATTGTTACTCCATGCACATGCTAGCTGCTGGCTTACCCCCGAAGAAGCCTTTTATTTACTCCATATTGATCTCCCTGTTTTTACTTTGTTTGAGGTGTTAGTGGAGTTCACTACAAAATGCTTACTGATCAAAGCTCCCATGGAGTAATCTTCATATGAAGTTAGACCTTTAGGAATGTAGAGATATCCACATGTTTCGTAATGTAGTGATATATCATATATCAGAAAAATCAATGTTACAAAAGAGGAATTGGGGCTCACCTTGGGTGTTGCCCCAATAGTGTGGGGCAGATCAGGCTAGTGTTCTAATAGGAACGCCCCATGCATGCTTTACTTGGATTGTTTTCCACGTACATCCTGGAATTTTTTTGTTATAGCATTTTGAATTTCGTGTCTTTTTTATTGTTTTTTGTATATATGCCATTCTGCCTAGCTATTTAAATTGTTTTTTCTTTAGTTGAGGATTTATCATAACAAGTCTGTGTACACTCTACCCTCCCCAAACTCCATTTGTGGGAATCCACGGGGTATGCTGTTGCTGCTTCCTAGATATTTAAATTAGTTTTGTAGCTTTTTCTTTTGAATTTTATTCAAATTTTAATGTATTTGGGATTGTAACATGTTCATGTCTTCAAATATAACACTAAAATAATAGTCCAAAATGGTTGTCATTTTAGAAAATAAGATATAATTAATTATTAGTTTCCACCTTTACCCTTGCTCAATTAATGTGGAGAGAGGTTAATATGGTGAAAAAAGAGTAGTATTAAATTAAGATCAAATAATAAATAAGGTTAATCTAGTTAAATTACCCTTTTAGTCAGTGTTTTCTTAAGGGGTGTGCAAAAGAAAAATGCGACAAGTGAAATGGACCGGAGGGAGTAAAGTTTTGTTGGGCTTATGCTCCGTGGCACCATTGGTAAAGCATTTCCCACACCTCCGCCTTTTAAATACAGAGTAAAATTAATTTTCTAAACGCCACATTCCATAGTCCTACATGATGTAGTACTACACTGCTGAGCCTGGTATTTGTCAGTAATATCCTACTTTAGTGGGAGATATTAGCTGTCATCCACTTTTGTTGAAGCACAGTTGCTTTTCCAGGTATGAGTTCTGTGAGGCTGTGAATTAGGTTTCATGTACTTTTATTGAAGCGTTGCAGAATATGAATAGTAACTAACTGCCTTCTGTTTCATCAACATATCATGATTGTTGGAATTTATAAGTTGTCTTTACATAACCCAGTAATTCATGTGGATCTTCATTTTATTTTGTGTTATTTTATTACAGGAAAAACGCTTCCACAATTGGTTAGAAAATGCAAGAGACTGGGCTGTTAGCCGAAGTAGGTTCTGGGGTACTCCTCTTCCTGTGTGGGCTAGTGAGGATGGTGAGGAGATAGTTGTTATAGACTCCATTGACAAACTGGAAAAGCTCTCTGGTGCTAAGGTTTTACCTTCGTTTCGACATTGTAGTACTTGTTTTACTTTCAGCATTCTATGTTGATGATGAATTTATAATTCTCTCTTTTTGTATTAACTAGCCTCTTAATGAAATTCACTTCCTTCAGTTTCAAGGGAAATTAAAAAGAAATTACTGCTTTTTTAATATTTTATCATCTTTCTCCGAGGATTCGTTCTTTGATGTTGATATATGTCATAAGCTCTTGCATGTGACTGAGTTTTATCGTAAGTTGAATTTTTCTTTTAAGTTTCCATTTTCCTTTATTTTGAAGTACATCTGCATAAAGTTTACATTGGTGTTTCCAGCTTTGTTATTTATAAATAATTTCATGTTTGCTGGTTTTCTGTATGTTTCATAAGACATTATGCCATTATGGTGCATCAGATAGCTAAGAAAGAGGTCTATGTATATCATTTGGAAACAAAGGATATACAACCGGAAGGAACACAAATGAAGCAGTGAAGTAAATAAAAAGAATATATGCAAAGAGATGAAACCATCTTTCCTGAAGAATAGAGTATCTAATACACAAACAAACTAGAAACCTCATGTTTAGTTTATATATACCTAGACCTCATAAAGTACCCATGTTGTAGAGTACTGCTATTTACGTTCAAACTTAAAATACAATAGAACAGCCTTGAAAAGCTTTAAGAGCTATTAGCAAAATCTTATCCTTCAATGTAGCATTTTTCTCTCCAGTAATCCTCTTGCTGGGTTCCTTGCAGTCTTGAGTTTTTTTTTTGAAGAAAAGTATCAAGTTCTATTTATTCAGGACAATTAACTTCCAACGGTTTTCCTCTTGCTCAATTTGCAGGTGACAGACTTGCATCGTCACTACATTGATCACATTACCATCCCATCCAGTCGGGGGCCTGAATTTGGCGTTCTTCGACGTGTGGAGGATGTAAGACCAGTTAATCTGTCATTTAATAGTAGGCTGCCACAGCATTGATATTGCATTTATCATGCAAAAGTATATCTGACAGATATATTTGCTTCATTTTAAAGAGGTTGAATCAATTTGCAAACTAATGGTTCTTTTTTCTTTTGGATTAATAAAGGATTTCACAAATTTGCCAATCGTTGGGAAGAACAAATTAAGCTAGGAAAACATTTTAATAGTCCGTTTGAATTTACCTTATCAAAAAAAGAGTCCATTTAAATTTATTGTAGGACTTTTAATGCTGATTTTGTCTGCTGAAATGTTGACTCTCGTGTTAACCTGTGGAATATTTGATATTGACTTGGATAAGATCATAAATGTTGCTTCAGGTCTGTATGTGAGAAAAATGACATACTGGTCTCTATTTTAATGAAGTGTGCGTTATTGCCTTTTGCTGCCGGAATAGTCTACACGCTCAGTGTTATTTGTTTATTCTTTGAGAAGTTTTTAGTTGTCAGGAGAGCAGTAATGAATACGTACTTGAAACAAATGGGTTTCTGCTGCCTCGGACTGCCACTTCCAAGATTTTCTCCATTTTTTTGTTTTTTGTCTGTCTGCCTGTTGAGGGCTGATACATGTGTTCCACTTATGTGAACTCAAATTCTTTTCTTAGGAACTAACACATTAAAAATGTTTTGCAAGATGAAATTCAATAGTATTAGCTCTGAAGTATTCTACCTATATAGCTGAAGTGCTTGTTAAGCACTCCAGGCCTAATGGTTCAACGAAGTCTCCACATTTAACCCCATCTTTTTGAACTTTTATAATGAGCTTGTACCTTTCAATTTTCTCTTTCAATTTTATGTTCTGCTTTTTGACAAAAGTATTTGCCGTACTTCTCCAGGTATTTGATTGCTGGTTTGAGAGTGGGTCAATGCCTTATGCTTATATCCACTATCCTTTTGAGAATGTTGAGCTCTTTGAGAACAATTTCCCTGGTCATTTTGTGGCAGAAGGTCTCGATCAAACTCGTGGATGGTATGTTCTCTATATTCTGATAATGTTCTGCGAGCTTAGTTCTTTTCATATTCCAAGTCAGAGAAGATCCAAAATTCAAATAGTGGATTCTATAAGGTTCTTATGTATTGCAGGTTCTACACCCTTATGGTCCTTTCTACCGCCCTTTTTGGGAAACCTGCTTTTAGAAACCTCATTTGCAATGGTCTTGTCCTGGCTGAGGATGGGAAGAAGATGAGTAAACGATTAAAGAACTATCCTCAACCATCAGAAGTTATCAATGATTATGGAGCTGTAAGTTGTGCCAATCATGAGCTTCTTCATTTACTCAATTGTTACATGAGGTCCTCCAGTCTTCTGATTGACGGGTTATGGTGAAAGACTATATCTACTTATGTTTGTTGTGCAGGATGCATTGCGTTTATACCTGATAAACTCCCCCGTTGTCCGTGCTGAACCTCTGCGCTTTAAGAAAGAGGGAGTTTTTGCTGTGGTAAGTGTATCCTTTACCTATGCTGGCATTCCATCTCTATGATTTTAATCAGTTATTTTAGTAATTACTTTTGGAAACTTTTAGTTTTCTCCTAATTTGGAAATGATTATATCAATGCAGGTGAAAGATGTTTTCTTGCCATGGTACAATGCATATAGGTTCCTTGTTCAGAATGCAAAAAGACTTGAGATTGATGGCTTTGGACCATTCATTCCTACTGATCAGAAAACTTTGCAGAGTTCTTCGAATGTCTTAGACCAATGGATCAATTCTGCAACTCAGAGCTTAGTGCATTTCGTCCGGCAGGAAATGGATGCTTATAGATTGTACACGGTTAGTTTTCTAATCTTGTCGGATAATAAATGTAGTTTATGTGCTTAACTGTTTACAGGGAGCTTAGGAGCTTCTATAATTGTCTTCAAAACCTATTCCTACAAATGTTTGTGCTGAGTCCTAATTTTGATGTCTGAACAAGAATACCATATGTTTGTATTTCATTGCTGAGACACTTCTCAGATTTTTCTATGGTTAAAGCTGGAAACTCGGCAAATAGGCACACAGGTCTCTTTGTCGAAGTTTGTGGTTACAAGAGATGTGCGATCCACAAGTTCACGTCTATGGTTAAACTTTAAAGATGGAAAAGCAGATTGAAGCACATGATCTCTTTGCCAAAGTGTGTGGTTATAGGAAATTTATAATTTGCAACTAGCATCCGTGTTAATGTTTTGTCTATCTATTCTCTTTGCAGGTGGTTCCATATCTCCTAAAATTTCTTGATAATTTAACAAATATCTATGTGCGGTTCAATCGGAAGAGACTAAAAGGCCGTACTGGTGAAGGAGACTGCAGAACTGCTCTTTCAACTCTTTACTATGTAAGTGCCATCTCCAAGTTGTACGAACTACGAAGTAGCTTATTTCTTTTGTTGTGCCTACTTTAGTAATTTCATCCCGCTATGAGTTGGAGTTCTTCTGCCAGTGGCTCTCTAACACAGTAGGTCCTTTATTTGATATAGGTGCTTCTGACTGCTTGTAAAGCTATGTCACCATTAACTCCTTTTTTCACTGAGGTTCTTTACCAAAATTTGCGGAAAGTTTCTAAAGGATCAGAGGAGAGCATTCACTATTGCAGCTATCCTATAGTGGAAGGGCAGGTACATATGATTTCCAATATTACCTTTTCTTGCCGTTCTTCAAATATGAGGTGCCGGATTTTGCATTCTTCTCTGCCTCAAGTTTGTTTCTTGCATGTTTAAAATCATTTCAGAGGTGGGAGCGTATTGAGCAGAGTGTTAATAGGATGATGACACTTATTGACCTTGCACGAAATATTCGTGAGCGTCACAACAAACCTCTTAAAACTCCACTCAGGTTTAGCCTCTGCACTTTTCTCTTCCCCGACCCCTGCAGAACAAAAGGCAAAAGTTCATGTTGGTTTGTTGGTCTTCTTTCAGGGAAATGGTGGTTGTACATCCAGATTCAGAATTCCTTGATGATATTGCGGGCAAACTAAGAGAGGTCTGTTATAGTGTTGTCTTTTTACAGGCATTCCATTCTGATGCCTTTGAAGTGTTATTAACCTATTATTCTTCTATTTATTCTTTGCTTTGTCTCTATAGTCGTTATAAAAAAAATATAGTCTTATAATCCTTTATTTTCATTATTTCATTACTCTAATTTAGTTAACTAATATATCAATGTGATAAAGTCGGAGCACAATACTTGTGATTCTTTTGGTTGCAGTATGTGCTCGAGGAGCTAAACATTAAATCTTTGGTCCCATGCAATGACACATTGAAGTATGCTTCTTTGCGTGCAGAACCAGATTTCAGGTGATCTAGATGTCATTTGCCTAGCTTGTCTTCATTTGTTGTTCTCTGAATTAACCTCGTTAGCTGTTCCCCTTGTCTCAGTGTGTTGGGAAAAAGGTTGGGGAAGTCGATGGGTGTTGTTGCCAAAGAAGTTAAGGCCATGTCAACCGCAGATATAATTGCTTTTGAGAAAGCGGGAGAACTTACTATTGGTTCACACACTTTGAAGCTTACTGATATCAAGGTGAATATGATGTTTACTTGCATCTTTAAATTCCTCATATTTGTCGGTCGGAACAGAAAGAGTTGAGCAGTTCTGTTATGGGTTCTCTTTTGTTGGCTTTATTGAACCTTGGGTACAAAGGGTATAATAGGTCAGTTGCCTGTCAGGTATGGAAATGAGAAAAGTGGCAGCTGAAAAAGCAAAGGTTCCTGCAAATTTATGCTGGCCCTATTTAGTAATTGCAAGTTGCGGCCCAAAAGTGCTGCCAGTTTGTGAATATCTGTCTTTTGTTTTGTCTTGAAGATGACTACATAAGTTGCTGGAAAAGAGAATTGATGGGGAAGGGTGGGAGGAGAAAAGGAATTGCATGTGTAGAGAATCCTCTTGTTATTGTAGTTAAGTCAAACCTCTTTAAGTAGTAATCTGTTTCTTGTCTTCAGAATTAATTTGGATTGTACTTTGGCAGAAAAAGGGAATTTGGCTGCTACAACAGCAGCACAATATTAATTTTGAAGCAGGAGTTTAGGTTTTGAAAAAAATAGATCTTATTTTGCTCATCTTAATATTCAAAATTCTCGGGAATGATTTTGTTGCTTATTTTGCACCTCTTGCACTGCATCAAAATGCTTTAGTTATTATTATTCTTATTGTTATTATCATTATTATAGCATAACTCAAAACTTTTAATGTACTTGTAGATTGTTAGGGGTTTCAAACGTCCTGATAATAGGAAAGAGGATGAAATGGATGCAGCAGGGGATGGTAAACATCTCCTCCTTCACAAATTTAAATATTATGTTTCACCTGATTTCTTATAGTTTTGTTTCGTTCTTTGCACATACAGGTGATGTTTTAGTGATACTGGATTTGCGTACTGATGATTCACTCTTTGAGGCTGGAGTTGCTCGAGAGGTATTCTCAGAAGTTACTCTCAATGCGATTAATTGCAGATATAGTCGAACTTTTACTTGTATTTGATTGGTTACTGTTGTGTAGGGAGATTCCTGATGATTTTCTTTGGTGCTGAACTCTGCTTGCAGGTTGTGAATAGGATCCAGAAACTGAGAAAGAAAGCCGCGCTTGAACCCACTGACATGGTAGAGGTCTTCTTCAAGTCTTTGGATAATGATGAAAAATTCTCTAAGCAGATTTTGGAGTCTCAGGTACATTTTGTCCACAGTATTACTTGATGGTTTCTATTTTACTAGGCACTTGGTTTTGTGAATCTGCCCTTCTAGATACAGAAGGAGATCTAGAGAATTGCCGGATCCTCCAAGTCTTTGGCTGTGATACTTCCCCATGCATACTTTGCGGGGTGGCAACTGGAAAGTACACCCTTCATGTCCTAAGATGAGCATTCCTTTTGTTATGCTTGGGGTAGAAGTGGGTTGTTTGGGGGCGGGGATCAACTAAAGCAAAGGAAAGAAGCAAAACTTGGTTGACGGGGAGCAATGGGAAAGAGTAGTGGATAGGGAGCTAAAGGAATATAAGAGATAATAAGTTGGCTAGAGAAAAATGAAGAAGAAAAAGCTGCTGAGAGTTTCTTTTCTTTTTTTCCAAGTATGCTCCCCAGACATAGACTACGTCCAGGGTAGTACTCTTTTGGGGGGGTGGGGGTTGCAGGTGGAGTTTGACATGGATTGAGCATAGAGGAGGATGGTGGGAAAAAGAGAACTTCTTGATGTAAAAGGCAGGAGGAATGGAAGTTCATTGAAGGGGGACTGGTGTTTGATGCGGGATGAGAACAAAAATGAATTTTTTTTTTGGGTGGGTTGGATTTTGGGAGAAATTAATGAAGAGACTGAAAACTTAATATCATATGCTCGAACTATATAGTTCTTTAAGAACCATACTACTGTCTTTGTGAGGTTGAAATGGTTTTTCTCCAGAGAGTGAAGTTCAAGGGGGATGACAATCATTAATCCTGGAGCCCGAAGGGGCTCTTATCACTTCTGCCAAAAAATGATAATCATGTAACTCGATGTTCTTCAGGAAACAGTTTATGTTGATTTTGAATCTGATTGTCGAATCTTGGGTTTCCATCTTATATATTGAGCTTAGTCGGGCCATATTCCCAATTTTTTTTTCTATTTCTTTTTCTTTTCACTTTAATTTCTTATCTACTTCTTTTTAGTAGCTTAGTGCACGTTCACTCTTTAAAAGCTAGTGCATGCTTGCTTCTATTGCCAAAGCAGAACTTGTTTGTGTCTCTTTGTTTGTCCACCCATTTTAATAAATAATTTGGCATTACAGGAATCATATATTAAAGATGCCATTGGATCTCCTTTGCTTCCTGCTGAACTGATCCCATCACATGCAGTAAGTTCTGAAGCCTCTTCCTCGTTGTGTTAGTAGGTCTTAGCGAGTTGTCTGAGTGTTAATATTCAGAGCTAGTTGCTCACTTGAATCGTCTCTCATGATCAGAATGGAGAACTGTACTATAAAATATTTCTATAGTTTCTTGTACACCGATTAACAAGTTATGTAAGTTGCAGATAACTATTGACGAAGAGAGTTTCCATGGAATCTCAAACTTGTCCTTTGTGATCACCTTAGCAAGACCAAGTCTAGTGTTCAATGCAGATGCCATCACCGCTTTATACGGAGGTCGAATTTGAGATTCCTGTTTCAGAAATTTCGGTTATTCTGAGGTGGTTTTCTGTTTCTAAACCATCTTCATCTTGCAGGAAACACACAGTATTGTCAAGGTTTACAAACTTACCTCCTGATGAGGGATCATCATAACCTGAAATCGGAGTTTCAACAAGGAAAGGGAAAGGTTTGTACAACAATACCTTCATAATGCTGAGTTCTATGACCATCTCGTCTAAAAGTTTAGATGGTCAACAAAATTCGACTAGGTTATCATATCACTCTTAATTACTTCATTATACTCCTCGCGTATGAGCCTGAATCCTCTTGGTTATTTGGGTGGCCATGCAAATATGAACTCGGAACATCTTGCCTGCACCAATACTCTGTTAAATTGTGAAACTTTTAAGATGAGATGGTCGTACAGTTCAACCCATAAGTCTTCTAGAGTGTTCTCGCATTGTACATAGCTAATGATATGATTCTTGACACCCCTTATTGCGTGAACTTTGCAGATAAATGTAAAGTGCATTGAGAACCAGCCTCCAGTCGAGGTGATTCTGGGAAAACATGTCTTCTTGAGTGTTGGAGATCATTTCTTGAATAGTAAATTGCAGTGACAGACCAAATACTCCGCCAAAAAAAAATTTCGTCATAGAGAGCTACATACCATTCGCGCTAATTATTGTGTATTTGTCCTTATCCATCACATTTATATTGTAATTGTTATTTGGGCATTTTTCGCCAGAAATTAGAGATTAATGTATACGTGGAATAATTTTGATTAATCAAATGTCCTCTGGTTGATGTTATTAAAGTTTTTCATATAGAGTCAATTGTTCGATCAGAAAATATTATATTTAATTATATCATTTAGTTATGGTTGTCACATAGATTCTATTATCTTGTATGAAATTGCACAAATAAACTACGGCAAGTGAGTAATGGTTCTTGAAAAAATAAGTTATATGGTAAAGATCTGAATTTGCACACGTATTATTTGAAATTGTTCAATTTGTACCTATACGTTAGTCCATGAATGGAATTTTGAGGAATATGATTGATTGAAATTTATTGGTTGGATCATCTATTATAGCCCAGTGAATGATATTTATAGTCTACAAGATTGATGTCACTTTTTAAAAAATATATATTTAGAGGTCACAACACAAAATTGAAGATTTTCTCAGTTTTTGTGCAATAGTCTATGAATTTTTAGAAATATGAATGGCATGATTTTTCTTACCACAATTTTTTTGGAACTGTTCATAATGACCTAGTGAATGGTATTCATAACTTTTACATGATCAACGCCACTTTTTTAGCATTTATTATTTAAGAAATAGAAATTTAAGATTTTCTTAGTTCTTGGTATGTATTAGTCCATGAATTATTGAAATTATAACTAATTGATTTTTTCCTATCCAAATTTTTTGGGACTAACTGCAATCAACTAGTGAACGATACTCATAGTCTCTATTGGATTCACAACACTTTTTTTTAACGTTTAGAAGTTATAAAACATGAATTTAAGATTTTTTCAGTTTTTTGTGTGTGTTAATCAATAATTTTTGGAAATATGACTGATGGAAGTTTTTTTATCCCATTTTTTTTTAAACTATCCGCAATGACCCAGTGAACGAAACTCATATCCTTTGTATGATTTACAATATTTTTTGGCGTTTAAATATCACAAAATAGGAATTCAAGATTTTTCTAAATTTTTCGTATATATTAGTCTATAAATTTTTGAAAATATGACTAATTGGATTTTTCTTACTCTAATTCTTTTATCGATATTTCAAGACTCCCCTTCGAATAACTCATACATCTACACAACAAAATTCATTCTTTGAATAAGACAACAATATATTATGTCAAAACAAAGACAACATATTAATATCATAATTCAAAATTAAGATATTTAATAGTAGTTCAAATAAAGTGGTACATTATCCTACTTAATAGAGTCTAGACAGCCCATAATTGCTATTTTCATCTAAAGGCCCAATAAGCAGATTGATAATCCAACAATCAAAATGTATGAAAGCCCATTTAAGTTTGTTGAAGCAGAAGGTACTGTAGGCCCATCAGCTACAGCCATTGATCCAACATTATTTTGGGCCATAATTTGCTCTTTGGGCTGGATTTTTACAGGTATTTTCAGCCCATTTTTGCAGCTCTCCGTGTTTCCGCTAACGAAGTATCGGATTCCTTCTCCTTCGAGAGAGATTGTATCCAACCCATCCGTGTACATCTTGATCGGGTTCGATAGATCACACGATGTAAAATCCTCCTCGTTTCTCAGCTCCACCAAACTCTCCTGAGTTGTAGAGTAGGTGAACCCTGCTCGTATAATATATGCAAAATTGTAAGTATACTCCAATAGTAAATGACATTTTTTTGGTTTGGGATAACGATGGTGTTTAAGTCAATTTACTATCACTTCACCTATTCTATCAGGTATTTACTACATCTTACAAGCATAAGCATGATTTACTTCTATCAATCAAGACTTAAACAAATGAACAAAAAACATCTTGAATTTAAATCCTACCATCATATGCAAGTTTAGAACTTGAAATTTACAAGTTTCTAAAACGACCTCAAGGAAATATACGATAATAATTAGAATTACAGTAAAATATTTAAGTAGTTATGTAACATTAAAGACTATACAACTTGTTTACCTAACCTATTAAGGCATAGATAAAGTTAAAGAGAGAATCTTTTGTCATACAAAATCTTAAAAGGTTCATTAATATTGAATTTATTTCATTTAATATCTGACTGCCAAACTAACATATAATCAAATCTGAATGAACTTTTGTTCAAGTTTTTGTAACTGACAAAATAAATATCGATTTTATAAAATGTTTATCTGTTATAGTAAAATGTTATTAGAGAGATTATTTGTTATAAAAAAACCTCTAAATCTATAAGTATAAGTAATACAAAAGTCATTGAGAGTACTTAATTACCTGACTTATTACCTCTTCTAAAAAAAATAACAGTCATAATTTTCATTAAAATGAAATACAATATAGAAGTTAACATAAAAAGAAACCAAAAAAATTTAACATCTATAATATATATAGATAAGTTAACCTTATATATATGATATAATTTTTCGACGTTCGAATTAATCATAGAAATGTGTGGTACATTTTTTTTAAAATATTATATTTGTCTAGACATAACCAAAGCATGGGCCAATTTTCCTGATTTGTCTCTTTACTTTTTTGGGACTCACGAGTATTGTCCTTGTAATAATTATTATTCCAAGAACAAAAACAAATTTATTTTATTTTTTCACTTGATTTTTAATTTTTTATTTCTATTCTTTATTAAAAAATATGTAAAATATCAGAAATTTATATGTTTAAAATTTAAATCAAAGAATATTTAAATGCTCAAGTATTTTATCTGACATAAACTAACATTTTCCTATATTTAAAATTTTATTTATCACTTATAAGATGATGATTTATTAGTTACATAAATATCTATAATTTATTTTAAATTACTTGTATTACGTTATTTTCCAGGTTATTAATCTCGCTTTCTAGATACATACAAACATAATTATTGTTTAAGTTATATAAATATTAATTTTACACTATAGTATATAAAAGATAAACTCGTGAATTAGTAATTTTTTTATATAATCGTGATGCCTGAATTGACATTCACAAATCTCGACTAATTTCATGAGATATTTATCATTTTCCACCATCGAACAACATGTATCACGTAACTCTATCAGTTAAACCACTTCATTAACAATTAGATAGCGTAGATTCTACGCAAACTCATGAACTAATAATATTAGGGGCGGCCTTTTTTCGAATCTTGTTAATACGAGATGTTTAGTACACCAAATTGATTTTTTTTCATCAAATTCATGAACTAATACATACCGCAAAAAAAAGAAAAAGAAAGGAGAATGAAGAAGCTCACAAATTTTATCACCAACTCTAAAAACTCTTTGAGAGTACCAAGAAGCAACATCAGTCGATGGGTCCCACCCTCTATCTTCTCCGACCACATGGTGCACCGGATCTCCGGCCACCGCC
>NW_006239071.1:646866-660090 GCF_000226075.1 Solanum tuberosum
GGCCCCCCCCCCCCCGCCGCCGCCGCCGCCGTGAAAACAATGGCCACCACTAGCAAATCCCTAGCACCCATTTTGGCTAGAAAAAGAAAAAGAGATAATAGTAGTACTAAGCTTGAAAGCAAAGCAAAGGCAAAAGCTATAAGGAGCTTTTTTTTTTATCACTCTCAAGAAAGAGAGATATATGTAGTACTATTTTTAGTTGGGGGTGGGGGTGGGGGGCTTTGGGAATATAACATTTAACATGAGGATTTTTTCCTCCAAAAGGGGTGGGGGTGGGGTTTGGTAATGGGTGGGTAATTAATTTAGGCGAGAGTTGGATACACGATTTAAACTTTAATAATATTGATTTTTAACGTTTTAAGCGTTGGAGGTAGATTCAATAATATCCACTTATAAAGTTTCTAGAGTTGGAGGTAAATTTGAGATTAGAAATTTGTGAATTTCTGTAATGATATTCCTAGATTAATATACAGTAAGAGCTAAAAAAAAAAATTTAATCAAATATTTTACTATTTTTAAAGTCTAAACACAAATTACTGAATTTATGTGAATTTCACATGTTATTTTGTGGACCTATACTCAGGGAACTGAATTCACTTTACTTTTGTACAAGGTGAAAGTATGATCCACGAAAAGTTGATAAGTTAACTTTACTAAAATTTTAATACTAAGCTCATCATACTTATGAGAAAATAAATTAAAAGGTTAATATTTGTTAGATTTTAGTATTTTTTGAGTGACGTAGAAAATAGATAAGATTTGTCCACTCTTGAAAAAATATCTTAAGTTGAGACTCGAATAAATTATTTTTTATGAACATTGCTCTCACTTCAAACAAGTCCTAACTATCATATGCGATTCGAATTCAGATTAGTCGACCGATGAGTATGAAATGATAAATAATAAAAGAAAAACCCCCTTAAAATGTCCATGCACCTCAAGGGGTGGGGGTACGTGGGGGTTTCTTGGTAGTTTCCTAAGAAATAGGACATACGGAGTACTAAAAAAGAAAGAGGTACAAATTAAGTGAATAGTTATAATTAAGAGACGTAGTTTCAATTCCTTTTCATCTTTTTTGACTTTTTTTAATCAATTTGCCACGTACCCTTTTTTATACCTTTTATTTCAACGACTCACCATTTGGTAAAAAAAACAAAAATTGGTTATAACTCAATTATTTTTTACCATAACTCCATACCTAACATTTGCGCCTTGATTTTTTTCATTAGTTTGTACTTTGTACCGTAAAATCTTTTTATAATAACATCATATGTTTGAGCATAAAGAAAAGATAATTTTACTGATGAATATCTATGAGTATAATTTTGTTCATTACTGATTTTTCTTTAATTATTTTTGTCACTCGAAAAATAATAATAACATATTTCTTGAATAAAGGATAATTTAGATTTCTTTATAATATGTTAATATTTCTTAATAAAAACAATATTTGATATCTTTATTTCTTACAAAATTTCAAGATGTAAACTATGTTACTCTTAATATAACTGTGAGCTAGGATTTAAAATAAAGTAACATTTAAAAGCTCTAATAGGATTGGATTCGTCTTATAGAATTACATGAAATTTCGATGTTTATAATGTTACTAATTTGAAATGCATTTTCAGCATTTTTATGTTTGACGTAATTTTAGGTGTTGTAATTTGATTGGACAGACAAACTGTCACAACAAGATAACTATACACCAATTTGTAATTAAAGCAATTTATTATTTCTTTTTTATTTTTACGTGAAAATGAGCGATGTACATTTTAACGGTGTATATAAAGTGTAATATTTTGTGGTTTAAGCAAAGACAAAAAAAAGAAAAGATTGTTGTTGAAAGGATTGGATATTCCCCAATTCAAGAAGGTTCTAATATCATGCCTGGTTCAATAATTATTTCTACAAATATTTCAATTTCGATTAATGAGTGAGAAAAATAATAATATATTTTTATATGAAAAATTATAATTTATTTAATAATTTAATAAATATATTTTCTACTGTATATTTTTCTGTTGAACTAATTCAATGAGAATAAAATAGAAAATCATGTTTTATATGTAAAATTTTCATTGATTTGCATTTTTTTATGTTTCTAATTGTGTTTTTATATAACTTTTTGTCTAATTATTCTCTTATGAGTTAATTTTTGAGTTTGAGTTATACGATTTTTTTCCTTTTGTGTGTTAACAAAGCCAAAGCGGTTTCTTTGTTTTTGGAGGATGATAATACTAAAATGTTTCATATTGGTTAATAAAATAAATTGTACAAACAACAAGATATAGAGGAATAATCGGTCAGGGCTTCAAGCTTTGGAAATAACTTCTAGCAGAAATATAAGGTAAAACTACATATAATAAGCCTTATGATCTAAGCTTTTTCTGAATTCTACGCCGAGTAAGAGCTTTAGTGCACCGATCTGTCTTTTTAAGAAAATCATATTAATATATATCATTCTTCAAAAGATTTTGTTGGTGAACAAAATATGATAATATCATCTTCTTGAGGCAACTTAAAAGTAACTTTCTTCTTCAATTTCCCACTTTGTGTTCTATTCATCAACCTTTCTTCTTCTTCTTCTTCTTCTTTTTCTTCACCAATAATATTAATCTCCTCAATTTTTCTAACTCTTTCTGAAAAACTAATTCTTGGAGTACCAAACAAGTCCTTATTCATCATAGCTTCGGGTGATGAAAAACTAATTCTTGGTGTATAAAAATTGGAATTATTCACTTCATGACATGGTGAAGATACATAAATCCTTTTAGTAGTAGTTTTAGGGTTATTTATGTAATTTGGTGAATCCAAAAAACATTGGTGTAAAGATTTTTCTTGATGAAGAAGAGTACTAGTATTATTTTTAGTATTTGGTTGATGAATTTCTGAATCTTTTTGGTTGAGACAACAAAGATTTGAACCCATAATTTGAGATAATATGCTTTATCCGTTTTAGTGGTGTACATGGAGTAATCGTCTTGTTGCTGATAGATATGACTATGTGATCTCGAATTTAGAGTATCATACTTTCACGCAACTCACATGGTTCAACAAGCGATAAAGATAGAATACAAAGAATAAATAAATTACAAAATTGTCATATGGTGGATATTAAGGGTGAGAAATGAGGTGAATTAGATTTTGGAGAGGTGTTTTAAAAGTTTTTTAAGAGCGGAGGGACCTAAGAGAAGATTATTTTTTTTCTATGTTGGCTTAGTTATTGTCATAGTTTAATTTGGTGTTATTATAAGAACATATATATTGGTTGATATTGTAACTTACTGGTCTGATTAATTAATTAATGTGAGGATTGAGTAATATGTGTCAATTTAATATTTAATTGTTAAGACGAAATTACTTAAGTTTTATATAAATATCGAATACGAATAAGTATGGCTCCTTTGTAATTGATCAAGATTCTGATTCGAAATCTTAGTTTGTGATGATAAATAGAAACAAGAAAATTCTCTAGAATATATCACCCCTAAATTGGAATATACAAGTTGTGACTAATATATCAACATTAACTACTAGTTAAATAAATTTGTGGAAATTGAATATAGCTTAAATAATAAGGTGAAAGATGGTTACGTAATGCAATTCGTATTATTGATAATCTTTACCAAGTCTGAACGATTATTGATCATCAAATTTATTTAATATGTAATATTTACCTCGGTCATAAGCACAATCTAACTTTCTTAGCAATTGAAGCTAGTTTACTAGGAAAAATATGTAAATGGAGATCCTTCTTTGCTAGGACGGGGTAGTTCTTCTTTATCGGTTGAAAGACTTTAATAACTATAGCATATTAAAAATAGAGAGTTGAGGTGGTGTTTTCATTGGAGCTTCTCATTTTGTTTTGTTGAGGGTGTTGTACTTAGTGCATCATCAATCGCAATTATCGAAACACTCCTTACTTCTACTTTTATGGAGTAGAAAGATTGTTTTCGATAGAAAATTTTATCTAAAATGTTTTTACTTACAAAATTATATTTGTTAGAAAAAGCTATTGAGTCGGATTCTGATATACAAGACATTAATTATCACATTAGTTCATTAACTTATCGTCCTTCTAAACCCTACCTATAATGTATAAATAACAATTATGAGCATTCAAAAGATGGTAAATTTTACATTAATATGACGGCTAGTGTTTACCTGCTTTAATTACAAACAATATTACTAGTAATCTATATTAGAGTTTGTAAACTTAATACTTTAAACTATCTAACTCACATATCGATAATTTGACTCGATTAGAACTTAATTATTTTCTTAAAATTAGACAGTGGCATAGTAAATGTGATTGAATGAACCCAATAAATTGATACCTCTTGTCGATTAATAAAAGGCAATTGATCTTTTCAAGAACATACTATATACTTAATAATCTGATTTAAAGTAACATCGAAAAGTTCATGATTGAAAATCATAATATAACACATTTGAATTGATATAATATCCCTTGTTTTTGGGAGAAGTTTTAACACACTTTAATCGAGATTTTTTTCATAACAAATGCCTTATTTTTATGAGGCAAAAGTAAAATCTTAGTCGAATTCAATCCATTATTGGACTAGTTTGGAATCCAATCCAATCTATTGGACTGTGGACAAGTCAGCCCAACAAATATTGGCAAGGAAAGCAAATATATGATATGTACGATAAATCACTATATGTATTTTTCACATCCGATACAAATCAGTTTATATATGTATTTTTCATATTTGATACAAATCAGTTTGTATACGTAATTTTTTCTCCAAAATTTACAAAAATACAATGAATACAACATGTATCATCCTCTCTCCTCCCTCTATCTATCTACCTCGCTTCTCTCCTCCTACTATGTATTTATTTTGATACAAATCAGTTTGTATATGTATTTTTTTCTTCAAAACCCGTGAAAAAAATATAATGAATACAACATGTATTCATGCTCTTTCCTCCCTCTCTCAATTTCGCTCGCTTCTTTCCTCCTAATATGTATCCATTTTGATATAAATCAGTTTGTATATGTATTTTTTTTCTCCAAAACCCCCGAAAAATACAATGAATACAACATGTATTGATCCTCTCTCGATCTCGCTCACCTCTCTTGTCCTAATATGTATTCATTTTAATACAAAACAATTTGTATTTGTATGATCTTTCTCCAAAACCGCGAAAAAATACAACAATTACAAATGCCGTAGCAAACCTGTAGCTGTTAATAACCAAAGTGTAGTTGTTAATTGTAATTAGTGAAACATAGTACAATTAAGACGTAGAAAGTAATTTACCATAATGCCCTTTGTAGTATTTAAATTAAAAGTAGTACTCGAATATAAAAGAAAAATTTATGGTAATAAATATAACGTACAAGCCCCAAAGTTCATAGGAGAAACAAAGCATAATTTCCCTTTTGAAAATCTGTAAGTTTACTAAACCTATTTTGAATTGGATTTGTTTCTATTATTTATATAAGACGGGGGAGAGGAACATAATTCATACTTGCTTTAATTTCAATGGAGGATTTCGAAAAGACGGGTCACCATAACATGAGGGAGGCAACCTTTGTTGTTCGACAATAATTCTAAGTCGAAAATTCATACTTGCTTTAATAATGACTTACTTTGGTCAAAAATTTGGAATTAAGATTCCATAACGACGACTATCTCGAATTAACAAGTAATAGTACCAATGGTCTACCTACTTTAATCCTTCAACTTGAACTTTTCATTGAAGACCACCTTTGGTGTAAACAACGGGATAACCCATCACAACTCATATATAAACCTGACCATCACCATACTTATACTCTATCCTTTGATCTCAAACTATGCCCTTATCAATACTCCGCACACGGTGTATTTTACAGTAAACTTGAAGAAAATATCGGCAATTGATACGTAAACTTATTGAAGATGTGTTGAACAAGTGTGGTAGTCGTACTAATTGCCAATACTTGGACATAATTGTTGATATGAATGTTCAATTGGAATGGATTTGGGATGTGAGGTTAGAAGAATTACCACCGTCCTCACCTGAGACATCAATAATCGAGTTGCCGGAGAGAATGGAGATTGATGATGATCAATGTTTGAAGGATATTGATTTTGTTATCTGTAATCAACAATTGGAGGGATCGTGTGCATTCCTTGTTCACATATGTTTCATACACATTGCATTAAAACATGGTTAGACAAGAGTCATTATTGTCCTATTTTCCGCTATAATATGTCATCAACATCATAAAGTCGTTGCCGCTATAACATGTCAACAACATCAACATCATAAAAGTCGTTAATTTATGGGTAGAGTGTTTGTTTCTCGTACATTAGTTTTATATGGTGAATTAGACTCCTAAGCCCTAGCTTCATATTTTCTTTCTTTGTTTATTTTTTCAATTGCTCATGACTCATCATTGTTTATTGATTTATTTTGATTGTCTAAAACTTTTTCATTAATTTTCATGGAGATTGCGTTATAATTTGGTTCGTGATTAATTGCCTCTTTAACTTTTCATTAATTTGTTAAAGGAAAACGAAGCACTTAGCATGATAATGACATTATTTGACGCAAATATTACTTCTGAATCTAGCAAAGACATTATTATTCTTATGTTAATTGGATTTTTTGAAAACTCTTAGGTCAATACAAAAGAAGATATTACGGTTCAGACAAACATTTTACTCTTGTATTTCTACCATGTTGTTTTCTTTTTCAATTTTAGTTGATTGAATTCAGGTGTTGTGGTTCATTATTTGTAACTAAAGATGAGTAGTAAAATATCTTGATATTAGTACATATTATTAGCATCTTTATTGTGTAAAGTAGTAATATCATTGTTTATAAGAGCAGCAACTTGTGAATAGTCAAATTCCTAATTGTTACTACTTATGTCTTCATAAATATTGTGTTTTTGCTTTCCTTGAGCCAAGTGTCAAATAACCTCTCTATCTATGTTGCTGAAATTTATACCTAAAGTCTCATAATTCTTGACTTACTTAACAGTGCTACTAGGAGTTCACTCTGTCCAATTTACCGTCGTCTGTCCATCAACATAAGTCATAAAACATAATCAATGCACATAATAGATCATCTCAATCATGTAAATTTAAACCTAAAATCTCATAATTTCCGACTTACTTAATATTACCCGCCTTATGTTTTGTATCCCTTGACATTCACTTATCCTTATATTAGGTCACATGCAATCATAAAATGTTTATTTATTTATTAGACGTATATTATTATTATTTTCATTATATAGAGAGAGAGAATTGAACCTATATATAAGTGGAGAAATGAGCTTGGCTTTATCATTACTTGAGATTCAATGTATCTAGACAGAATTTCAAGTTCATTGAACTAGTTCAATATTAGTATAGCAAAAATTATGTGAAAGAAAATGATAAATTAATTGCCATTTTAGTACAAGCATTACATCTTCAACTTTCCGCATCTACGCTCACTCTTGCGTAGGGGTGACAAATGGACGGATTGGATCAAATTAGTGCGGGTTGAAAATGAGTCAACATAAAATAGATAATAATTCAATCCGTCCATATTTCATATGAGTAAAAATGGATTGGGTAAAATACAAATTTATCCATATTTATTCATTTTTACATGAGTAAATAGTACTCACATAAGAATTTAATACGGAGAAAATATTTTAATCTTTTTTTTTTTATGAAAAATATTGAAAATACTATATTTAGTTCTAACATCAATAATTTCAAAAATTAATTATTGAGTTTTATATTTAAAAATTATATGTAGATTTAGTAAACTTTTATACCTAAATCCAAAATTCAAAATAATCCTACTGAATTCGATCAAATCCGTAAATTATCGTCTAGCCCCATCCATGCTAAATAGTTCCATTGAGAAATTTTAATGAAATTAACAAATTCTAGTAACAAAGAAAACATAATCAACTTGGTCTCTTTTTAAGTCATAATTGACCATCTCAATCTTGACCAAATAGTGAAAACATCTATGTATACCTATGGTGTCATTTTATATCATTCTCATGAATACTAAACAGTCAAAACTATACTACTATTACTTGACATATACTTTATGGCAAAAGCAAAAAAGAAAAATGTTGATGCACGAGATACTTGTGAGTAAAGTGGACTTTGATTATTGTCATATATAGACATAAAGGGTGTGTTTGGTATGCTATTTTTCTATTTATGAAAAAAAAAGTTCAAAAACAATCGTATAATAAGCCAAAAGATTGCAATATAAAAGAAATGCATAATACATAAATATGACCCTTAACTTGGCTTCAGCGGATAATTATGCCCTCCAACTTTGAGTGTGCACAAGTAGGCACTTAAACTTGTATAAAATTAAACAAGTAAACACACTTATCCTACATGGCATAATACACATAGGACACAAACTGCAATGTAATACACATCTATTTTTGTTGTTCATATACATGAGAAGGGTAGTAGCTCATATAATTGATGTGGTCTGTTAGATACGCTGTTAATTCTCTAAACTAGTTAATATGAATTTTAAGTTAGATTTTTTTGTAAAAAAAAGTTAGATACATTGTAATTTATTGTTTTTTTGCTAAGAAGAAATATTTTTTGATAGTTTCAGATACACTATTTATCATATTAGATACATGTAAATTAAACATCTATAGAATACATATAACATCATGCTTAGATACACGAAATAATCATATCAGATACGCATCACATAAAAAATAAAATAAAACTGCCATGTATAGATACATTGAATGAAACATATTAAATATATGAAATAAAAACTAAGATACATAAGATGAATTGTATGACCATATACATGGCATATATATTGCAACTAAAATAATATATCGGTGGGGGATGAGGGGTGGGGATAGACGATTTACGGAGGAGGTTTGGGGGGGGGGGGTTTGGATGAGAGAGAGAGATATTTGGACCTATTTAATTTTTAAATTTTTAAAATAGTAAAGATTAATTAAGCAATCCTAATTTTAAGGGATTTGTGTATCTAATTATATTTTTTAAAATATATGGTATAAAATATTAAAAGTGGTAATATATGTAATTGTTTAAAAGTAGAGGTAATATTAGTATATATAGTAGGGATGTATGTCTAATTAGGTAGTTTTTCCATAATTCAATCCCCCCATAAATGGATTGGGTAAAATATAAATTTATACATATTTATTCATATTTTCATGAGTAAATAATACTCTATTTAATAATTTAATACGGAGAAAATATTTAGTCTTTTTTTTTTTTTATGAAAAATGCGGAAAATACTATATTTAGTTCTAACATCAATAATTCTAAAAATTAATTATTGATTTTTATATTTAAAATGTATACGTAGATTTAGTAAACTTTTATACCTAAATTATCGTCTAGCTCCATCCATGCTAAATAGTTCCATTGAGATGTTTTAATGAAATTAACAAATTATAGTAACAAAGAAAACATAATCAACTTGGTCTCTTTTTAAGTCATAATTAACCATCTCAATCTTGACTAAATAGTGAAAACATCTATGTATACCTATGGTGTCATTTTTTATCATTCTCATGAATATTAAATAGTCAAAAATATACTACAATTACTTGACATATACTTTATGGCAAAAGCAAAATGTTGACACACATGATACTTGTGAGTAAAGTGGAATTTAATTATTGTCATATATAGACATAATAGATATTGTTTCTAGTTTATTTTTCTATTTATGAAAAGTTCAAAAATCATCATATAATAAGCCAAAAGATTGCGGTATAAAAGAAATGGTTAAGATTTATAATTTAAAAATTTTATACTTAAAGATAAATTGATTCAATCGTTATGATCGAGTTTTATTATAAATTTAATCACATTTTCTACATGAACCTCTTATCTCTTTCTTCTTCGAGCTTTGGTCGAAGTAAAAGGAAACAAAAAGAAAGTTTTAACAATAACTTATTTTATTACGAGAGATAGCTCACAATATTCATATCAATTAATTATATGCATATGTTCAATTCAAGAAATTAGTTAAAGAAATAAAACGCATTCCGATTTAATTAAATATATGTTTGAAATGATGCCTAAATTTCAGCTCATAAATCAACATCATGATAAGTATATGTTAGGGCAATTTTACGAATGATCACTCAACTTTTATTTACTACACAAAATTCACTAAAAATATTTTTAAAAATAATTCAATTTTGTCGATACAATAACTATCACAAAGAATCACAAAACTATCTTTTGTGAGAAAAAAACTTAGTCAATTTTACTTAAATATCATGAAACATAACTAAATAAAAAAAAATCGAAAAATCCTTCACTATATCTGAGTATAAGTTTTAGTTCATAGATTTTTTATAATTGATTGAACCGGTTTTATTTTGCCCCAAGCTTGATGCGTCCAATAGAAACAATTATAGTTATTAATACTTATGCTATATCATGAATGGCAACACTTTTTGGCATTTCAGAATTATAAAAAAGGAATTGGGGATTTTTAAAATTTTGGTGTGCATTAATCCTTCGAGTTTTTTTTTTTTTTGACAGACTTCAATCAGCCCCAAACATGATGTGTTCCGTCATGATTGGCATCATTTTTGGCGCTTTCGAGTCACAAAATAAGAATTTAAGATTTTTGAGTTCTCAATGTGTATTATTAAGTCCATATACTCTATATTTTTTGGATTTTTTGTTATCGCCCCAAACATAACATCAAAATTTGATTTCTGTTAAAACGCTCACTAACAAAAGCTCTGTCTAAATTTAAATTGCATTAATGTAACTTTGTTAAAACGCTCCCCGACAAAAACTCCAAAATTAAAACCAGGTGCCTTTGAGGAATATTTTATTTTTATGCGGAAAACAGTTTAATTTCGACACTCATGCAAAATGTATTTTATTGGACTATCCCTCACATGAAAAATAAAATTAGCTAAATAACGAACTTATTCATACATTATGTCTACATTCATTGTATCATTCACTATAACCCAAACTTCTGTGTAAAATTCACTAAAAAAAATACTTATATATATATGTTCAACTTTATCAACATAATGTCTTCATCTTTACTCTAAACAAAAATAAGAACTCCATTAATGGTAACTGATTTTTTCTCTGTGAACATTTTTTCTTCATGATTGCAACATAATTGAGTCATAAATATTCGATTCGTCTATAAAATTTGAAGAAGAGGAAGAAATTGAGAATGGAAAAAATGGCGAGATTTGTACCGGTGAAGTTTAAGAGAGTAGCTGCGGCATTTGATGAGGTGGCAAAAGCTCGGATCTGCGAAAGCAGCGGCAGTGAACACTCTCCACCACCGGCGGTGGTGACAGAGAGCTTGACGGATTTATCACGACTCGTGAATTCGTTTTTAGAAGGGGAGGTAATTACTGTTAATGAGAAATTGGAAGAGATTGATGGAAATGTTGATACTAATTGCTTTGATGAATCGGAGATTAAGGAGAATTTAAGGAATTTGTTGAATTCCGGCGATGATTTGAAGAAAAGTGTTATTAATGCTGTGGAAAATGTTTTGCTTGCTGAAGAAGCAAATGATCGGAGCTCACCGGAGTTTAAACGATGGTTGATGACTCGATTGCGTGATCATGGCTTCGATGCTGGTAAGCATCTTTTTCACAAATTCTATAGCTAAACAAATTACTTGTTAGTTGTTGCACTTGATGTATATAAGTTTTAAAATCTTTATTTAACTTTTTTTCGCCTAATTCAACTTTATAGGATTGTGCAAATTAAAATGGGAGAAAGCTGGTAATCGTACCTCAGGAAGTTACGAGTATATCGACATTAATGTTGGTGTTACTCGTTACATAATCGAGGTTTCATTAGCTGGAGAATTTGAAATTGCTCGTGCAACGCCTTGCTACGCCTCGTTGCTCGAAAATTTCCCTCAAGTTTTTGTTGGAAAAGTGGAAGAGCTGAAGCAAGTGGTGAGAATTATGAGTAGAGCCATGAAGCAATCTATGAAGAAAATGGATATTTATGTGGCACCATGGAGAAGACTAGCTTATATGGAAGCTAAGTGGTTTGGATCTTATAAGAGAACAACAAATGAATTTTTTTTTTATCAAAAGAGTACTTTTGATTCTTCTTCAAAAAAGAGAAATGTTGGATTTGTGCCTAAGCAAGCAATTTCTTTCTATTGTAGAGAGAATATTATTGCTTCTAATAGTGGCATTAAAATTGGAAATTTGGCAGCAGCTTTGAATGGATAATATCTTGAACCGATATAGATTATTTTGGTGGAGTTAATCAACGATCTCTAGTTCAAATCCTGGATCTGAATTTGTGTTTGTTAGAAAACGATAGATTTAGTCAAATTTCAATGCAGATAACAGACGTTCAGTGAGGAATATAAGTTTGTTTAATTTGTTAAGAATTAGAAAGCCATTCTTGTGGAGGCAATATATATTAGCTTTAGTTTTGGTGGGTTTGGGAAGCAAAATCATATAGTTTATTGGTGGTGAAAAAATATATATTTCTCCAAGTAGTTGCGGTTGAAAGGTTTTTAGATTTTTAGTAAGTACTATATTGCATAGCAATTTGTATACATTTATGTATTTATCATGTAATGGAGAATATTTCAGAAAATTATGTTTGTTACTATTTGTTTGTGGCTCATATATTTAATTTTCATGAACTAAACCCTAAACCCTAAACCCTAAACCCAACATAGTTTGGTAGTTTTTGACTAATTATTTGGTAATTCAAAAACAAATATAAACACACAAAATGATGCGCCTTCACAGGAGAGTAACTGGTCATGGCAAAGTAAGGAAGTTTTGACCAAAATAAGCTATTTTAAAAACCAATTCACCAAATTAATATGCTTTTTAATTTTTTTACAAAAGTAGTATAAACGTACTTCATGGTAACGTTTTAGGTTATTTTTATTTTAAAAATTCAACGGACAAAAACTGACGGAGCTGACGACGTTAAATGAATAAACGTTACTGTGAGTAACGTTTTAGGTGTAAAACGTTACTCACAATAACGTTTATTGAGAATCCAATCACGTCAACCCTGCAAATGCAGAATCAAATCCTTCAAATTTAAAACGTTACTCCTAGTAACGTTTTACACCTAAAGCGTTACTCACAGTAACGTTTTAGGAGTAAAATGTTACTATTTTACTAAGAATCCAATCATGGGTCTTTGACTCCTACAAATTTAGCTATAAAACGTTACTCATAGTAACGTTTTA
>NW_006239071.1:660388-674148 GCF_000226075.1 Solanum tuberosum
TAACGTTTTACACCTAAAACGTTACTATGAGTAACGTTTTAAATTTGCAGGATTTGTTTCTGCATTTGCAGGGCTGACGTGATTGGATTCTCAATAAACGTTATTGTGAGTAACGTTTTACACCTAAAACGTTACTCACAGTAACGTTTATTCATTTAACGTCGTCAGCTCCGTTAGTTTTTGTCCGTTGAATTTTTAAAATAAAAATAACCTAAAACGTTACCATGAAGTACGTTTATACTACTTTTGTAAAAAATTTAAAAAGCGTATTAGTTTGGTGAATTGGTTTTTAAAATAGCTTATTTTGGTCAATGCTTCCAAAGTAAGCTGCAGCAGTGTAAGTTTCACTAAGCTTTGTGAAGAGTCGTTGTGAGCAATTCGATTGTAACATCTTGTATCAAGCTTCAGCTGTGTAAGTTTCACTAAGCCTTGTGAAGAGTCCCTGTGAGCAATTCTATTGTAATATCTTGTATTAGATCATTATTTCTGCAACTCTGAGAAATTAACTAAATTAAAGAAATCAACTGTAGAAATGCATGTACTTGAAACTACTTTTTGATAGATAAGTAAAACATAAGTTGGTGTTTTTCAATACTTTAAAAGAACGTGGATATTATGAACTTAGCCAGGGAAATCAATGTTGGAATCTCTAATTGCATCACCTTCTTTGTCTAGCCAAATTTTGATAATGCCTAAAATGTGAAACTCATATATTTTCAAATTCGAAATTTAAGTAAGTAGCTCTCTCATCTTTCCCCTGTTAGCTTGTTATTGTTTAAACAAGTGATGTCAGTAGTTCCACATTATTGATTAACAAAGAATCAAAATCAATTTATCATTGAACAATGAAATGATATGGTTCTTACATATAAGCTAAAAAGGGGAAAATAAATTAGCAAATCATAAAGACTCAATTACCAAAAAAGCAACATAAATATCCAACATCATATTTTTCACTTTGGTGGAATTCATCTACTCATTTACATGGTTCCAAGTTCGCATTTGTTGTAGCATTTTCTGCTAATTCAACAGTTTCTTTTACTTTTGTCCATTGATATAGTTCATATGAACTTACCTAATTTGCAAGGAAAATCAAAATAAGGAAAAAACACAACAACAACCAAGGAAATCTTAATAAATATCAGTTGGTCAACTACCTTCTACCTGAATTTTAATCTCTTCTTCCCTCATTTTATACTTTCACTATTCCCAGTTTTGTTAAGAAACAACAACCACAGATCAATTATATTAGTCAGGAATCAGTATTTTAGGGACAACTTATATTTCTGTCAATCTGAACTACATTCAAGGTTCTTCCATGCTATCCCTAAGAAGGTCATTATGATAATTGAATGTTCTAGGAAGATATTAGTAAAAGTAGGAGTAAACAATTTGGTAATTGTTAGTGGGAAGAAAGCATTTCATTTGCAATAGCAGTGGCAAGAAGGGAACCACACGCGTCAAACCCAAATGGCAGGCGTTGGAGCTTGTTAATAGGTCAGAGTAGCAAAATGACGGAATTACCCTGATTTATTTACGTAAGTACCCTTCGTTGGCTGACCTACGTGGTGGGTTTTTATTGTTTTCGTCGGACTGAGGTACCACCACTTATTTAAAATGATGATGAGATGAGTATTACATAGGGTGCTATATGAAAACACTAACGGGTCGTTTGGTAGAGTGTATAAGAATAATGCTGAATATGATGTATTAGTAATGCATGCATTAGTAATGCAAACATTAGTAATGCTTGCATTAGTTATGCTTGCATTATTTCTTATACATTGTTTGGTTTGATGTATTGGAAATAGCAAGCCTTGTATAAAGACTATTAAAAAATATTTGTTTACAAAAATACCCCCACATTATGATAATTATAATTATTATTATTATTATTATTAGGCTTAGAGGGTAGTTTTGTCATTAGTTAATCTAATGCATGCATTAAAACCATTGCATTGCTAATACCTAGAAATTCATGGTATTAGCAATACACACCTTAATACACAATAGAGTGTATAACTAATGCAAGCACTAGTTATACATATGTTGGAAAAGAGTACCAAACAAGGTACTAGTAATACACAATGCTAATGCATGCGTTATTTTTTTCTAATACACTCTACCAAACGACCCCTAATGTGTCTTAACAAGAGAGGAGAATAATGCAAATACAATGACAATTGTATAGTATAATGGATAAGAACAAATAAAATTATGTCGTTTTATGAAATAGAAACAACTATTCTCTAATAGGTCATTTATGTGGGGTAATTCAGATCAATATTACTAAACAAATAATACATATTTACTATATGTTTAATTTATTAGTAAAAGGAAAGAGACACATCTATTTGAGTTGTGTTTCTTTAGATTCACAAAAGGCTTCTCTTTCAGAGAAAAAAGGTATCTTTTCCTCAAAACAGAAAAAACGTCCATTAAAGTTATCTCCAACATAAAGCGTTTGGAACTATCTTTTGTAACGGGTACGATTTTAATTGTGGCTTTATATGGATAGTTCATTTTTATATGGAATTATACTTTCTGATTAGTGAAACGAATTCAATGATCCTGCAAACTATGTATATGATCAAATTCTTCATAATCCTATAGGGTTAAATTAAATGTATATAGAATGTATTAAAATGTCCTTTAGAACATGTTTGAGTAGATTCTATAACTTGTTATAACCCAAAAGTCACAAGGGAAAACTACGTAAATGGGCCATAAAATTCAAAATAATTACAAGTTCATACCAAAACCCAAAGTCATTCTTGAAATACCCTTTCTCTCATAAATAATTACAGTCCATACCCCTCATTCATTAAGACTGATAATTTTCGTTTAACTGATATTAAATCAGTATCATATATTGTATTGGAATCATTAAGGCTAATAATTTCAACTCATTAGTCAATGATATTATAAGAATATATGTATATAATTATGGTATCATTAAGGTTTCTTGTTCAGAAATTACTCATATATATATACTCTTATAGTATCATTGACTAATGAGTAATTTCTGAACAATAAATTTTAATGATACAAATACAGTATATGTATACTGATTTAGTATCAATTAAGTGAAATTATCAGCCTTAATGATACCAATACAACATATGATACTGATTTAGTATCGCTAAGCGAAATTATCAGCATTAATGATATCAATATAGTATATGATATTGATTTAGTATCAGTTAAGCGAAATTAGTTGGGAGTATATTGTGTAATTATTTAGTGGGGTATGAATATAAAGGGGATGCTTGTAATTATTTTACTTTTATAGGGCATTTGCTTAGTTTCCCCCAGTTTATTGTCCTAACTTATTAATTTTGCCTTCAAAAAAAATGTTTAAATGCACTTTTTTTATTTTACCAAACGTTATGGTGGGCCCGTACCTTGACCCTAGCTAGTGATACCTAATATTATTATTTGTATTTATATATGAGTGTAAGGGTTAAGAGAACACTCTCGATATACAAAGGAAAGAGCACTAGCTAGAGGAAATTGAGAAAGTGTTAAGCTAATTGATTTAAGGCATGGCAAACAATCAATTACCAATTAGTAGTGGCTCAGAAAAAGAGGGAAATTTTACATATGCGATGCAATTATTGTCATCATCAGTACTTCCCTTTGTGTTGAATTCAACAATTGAATTGGATGTATTTGAGATCTTAGCCAAAGCTAATGATACTCAACTTTCTTCTTCTCAAATTGTTTCTAAAATGGTTTGCAACAACCCTATTGATGCAGCCAATATGTTAGACAGAATGCTTTATGTGTTGGCTACTTATTCTTTGCTCACTTGCTCCATTAATAATAATAATGTTAGACTCTATGGTCTGTCACCGGTGGGCAAGATGTTTGTTAGTGATAATGAAGATGGTGCATCTTTGGGGCCACTCTTGTCTTTGCTTCAACATAAAGTATTCATTAACACCTGGTAATTGTTCTCTCTTACACCTTATTATATATTTATTCGAGAGAAAGTATTGAAAACACATCTAAATTCGACACAAATTATTAGTTTTATCTTTGAATTTTTGATAGTCATAAAAACACCCATTTACTTTACTAACTGAACTTAAATACAACCCGGATCTTGAAACATGAGTGAAATACATCCTAAATTCTCGATAAATTTAGGGGTATTTTCAACACTTCTTTCGGTTATTTATTAAGAGTTGATACTCCTACAAGAGTTTGAGACCATTTTCTATGTCATGTTGCTGATCGAGGGTGTATCTAAGTTTAGTTAGACAAGTAGAAAGGTGTAAAAAACTGTCAATAGTTCGAAGACAAAACAAAAGATTTGCACCAACTTTAGGAATAATATAGTAAAATAATCATGTTAATCATTAGTTTGTAATGAGTGTGCCAATCATATTTTAAGAAGAAAAAAGAAGTTACCTATTACTAAAAATGGTCATTCAATCATACTCATTTTTTTCACAAAATATGATCAACGCAGACATGACCGACCTCCTCCTCCTTCTTCGTCCTCTACTCCCTCTTTCTTTGTTGCTTATCCTTTAAAATTCGACATATAGTAAATATAAATTGTTTCGAGCTAATTATATAATTGAAAGATTCAAATAATGAGAGAATTTCATATCTAAAATTTGGGACCGTTTAGAGGTGATTTTGAATTGATTAAGATTGAATAGTCAATCTATACTTCATAAATAGTGCGTGTACATTTCAGATATAGTTAAGCTATATTATGTTTTTTGAGTGTAACATAATGTATATTCAGTGTGTATATTTCATGTATAGATAAACTATATTGTATAGTCAATGTGTATTTTCTAAATTGCTGGTTATTTTTTATGTAAACAAAATTTGACTATATTTATAACAAACTAATTACTTTATTGCGCATATTTGAAACTTCCCTTATAAAATATTCAAATAAGGACCATAAACGGTCTTAGACTATTTCAGAAAATCTAAATATACCTTTCATCTACCTATTTTGCTTAAGAGTATCTCTCCTCTTACTTTCTCCCTTATAACAAACAGTCCTCCTTTAAAAAAAAAAAAAGTGGACTTATATTTTTATAAATTAATAAATTTGTAGAAATATATTTTTATAAATTAATTTTATTATTTGTACCTGTTATTACCAAAGTGGTCTTATAACGATAAATTACTAATTGATAAATTTAACCCATTATTTGCAAAGTTCAAAAGTAAATTAAATTAGACTTAAGATCATCTCTCACTCCTTTCTATCTAATTTAAATTAAAATCACAGGTTTGGATTAAAGGATACAGTTCTTGAAGGAGGATTTCCATTTGAGAGGATACATGGTGTAAATTTATTTGAATATCAAAAGACGGATCTCGAATTAAGTGATGTTTTCAACAAGGCAATGATCAACCATACAACTCTAGTGATGAAAAATATACTTGACACCTACAAGGGTTTTGAGGACATCAAGACTTTGATTGACGTGGGAGGTGGTCTTGGAATAAACCTCAACATGATTACATCTAAATACCCAACTATTAAGGGCACTAATTTTGATTTACCTCATGTTGTTCAACATGCCCCATTCTATGAAGGTACCTTTCTTGTTTTTGTTAGAGAATAGGCCAAAAAGATCATTCATTCATGTCATAATCATGCTTTTCCTAAAGACCCTAACTTGTGTGAAAATTATTAACTGAAGAACTATGTTTACTTTATAGAACAATTATTCATTTTTTAAAAACTAATTATTCCAGGGGTGGAACACCTTGGAGGAGATATGTTTGAAAATGTTCCAGAAGGAGATGCTATTTTTATGAAGGTACGTACCTTAAATTAATTAAAATTACTAGTATGAAAAAAGAATTTAAGTATTTATAATAATTTGTTGTGCCTTTAAATCATTGACTATTTTTATTAATGATGTATAGTGGATTCTTCATGACTGGAGTGATAGTCAGTGCGTGAAGCTACTGAAGAACTGCTATAAAGCTACACCAGCAGAAAATGGGAAAGTGATAGTTGTTGAGGCCATTCTACCAGTGAAACCTGATCATATCCATAGCTCTGTGGTTATTTCGCAATTTGATTTGATGATGTTAGCTCAAACTCCGGGAGGCAAAGAGCGTTCGCAACACGAATTTCGATCCCTCGCAACTGAAGCTGGATTTAATGGCATTAACTTTATATGTCGTGTCTCTAATTTTTGGGTCATGGAATTCCACAAGTAGCTCTATCTTTACTATTTCACTCTAAATATCATCCAATAAATAATCTTTCCGTTTATTTGTATTTGTCCAATATGTTTTCTCTAGTTTGTGTTAAGTGAGTTCTTGGACCTTTTTCAATAGTTTGATATAAGTGAATTACTCAAAGTTCAAAAAAAATTATGGGACCTTTATTTTTCTTTTCAAATTTGTCTTTCATTTTATGAACTTCTTATTTACTTTACATTTTCTAGGAAAATAGTTTGAAAATAATCAAAAGGGTAATAGTGGAAAGTAACATTTTATTTATGTTCTTAAATATTTTTATTAAAGGGTGTGACATACCCCAATACTTTACTTAATTGGGACCACAGGGACTATATACTAAAAAAGAATATCATTTACATTTTATTTGTCACTTTTAGCATATCATGGGAAATAATCATTTTATATCTAATATTAAAGCTTTCAACTGGGTCGGTGGCTCGGTTTTCCGCCCATTAAAACCGGCCCACTGAGGGACCGACACACGTAGTAATTGTACTTGGTCGGTCCGGTGTTTTCTTGGCCTCAGCTCAGTAGGACGACCAAGTAAGGGACCGCTAGGTGGTCCATCAGTTTACCGGGCCGGTAAGTGATTTTTTAAAAAAATAAATAAGGGGAAAATAAGCAAATACCCATAATAGCAAAATAATTACAAACATATACCCCTTTACATTCATACCCCACTAAATAATTACACTATATATCCCATTTACTAATTTCGCTTAACTGATACTAAATTAGTATCATATATACTGTATTGGTATCATTAAGGTTGATAATTTCGCTGACTTGATACTAAATCAATATATATATATACTGTATTGGTATCATTAATGTTTGTTGTCAAGAATTACTCATTAGAAAATGATACTATAAGAGTATATATACTCTTATAATATCATCGACTAATGAGTAATTTCTGAACAAGAAACATTAATGATACCACAACAATATACGTATATACTCTTATAGTATCATTGACTAACAAGTAATTTTTTAACAAAAAACCTTAATCATACCAATACAGTATATATATACTAATTTAGTATCAGTTAAGCGAAATTATCAACCTTAATGATACCAATACAGTATATGATACCGATTTAGTATCACTTGAGCGAAAATTATCACCCTTAATGAATGGGGTATGGACTGTAATTATTTATGAGAGAATGGGTATTTCCGGAATTACTTTGAATTTGGATATGAACTTGTAATTATTTTAGATTTTATGGCCCATTTATCTAGTTTTCCCAATAAAGAAATCAACTTGACCGTTGGGGAACTTTTCATAAAGTGGCCATTAGCCCAACGGCCACTTCATGAAAAGTGGCCCAAAATTCAATTTTTATAAAGGAAAAAAATTTATCTCCTACAATTTTTATCTATAAATACTTCTTATCAGTGTTTTAAAAGGCGGGGGCGTGAGGCGAGACATTTTATGCAGTATCGGGCGAGACGTAAGCCCCGAGATACTGAGCGTAAGTCTTATGGATCTAGGGAGCGTAGTCTCATGTATATTCAATGTTATAATTTTATTACTAAGAAAATAAGCAAGAGTAAAACTTTCAATTATTTTACAAATAAATTTTAATAAATAACCTATAATATATAGAAAAAAATATTATGATTTTATTTGAGAAAAGTATTAATAACCAATAATGAAGAAAAAAAGTATTACAATTACTATTTGAGAAATATCATTACTCCAATAATAAAAAATATGATTTATAGAAAAAGAGGTTCAAACACCAAAAAAAAAAATGTCCAGGGCATGTTTTTCCACCTAGGGCTTACGTTTTCACGCTTGGAGCTTATGCCTCCAAATTCTAGGTATTACGTCCTATGGATCTACGTCTTTAGTTTGCGCCCCGGAGCATTTTCGATACCCCCCATACTCACTCGGGATTCACCCCAAAAAACAATTTTGAAAACACTTTTTCTTACATTTCATTATTTTTCCTACAACAAATTTCTAATTCTCTCTCAATTTCTTAGTTCTCTCTTAAAGTGACAGCAATCTTATATTATATTTTGCAATTAATAATATCAAGTTGAAGTTTTTTAGTTTCAAGTGTTCAATATTACATCAAATTTACGCTTCTTTCTTTATTTCCTATAATTTGGTAAATTCGTTCCCTTTCTTGCTTTTATTTACGTGTATTAATTCTTGAATATTTAATTATATTATTTTTGTATTTATATTTTTATCATTTTAATTTGCATAATGGATACGTTTAAAAAAGTAGGTAGAAATGTTAAAAATTTGTGTTCCGGAGATAGTAGGAGTCCGGAGCAAAAAGGGAAAAAAATTTCTATCAAAAAACATAAACGGCACATCAAAAAAAAATTTAACCAAAAGGGCAAAATCGCTCGTGACAGAGCAATTTCCTTCTGATAAATATTGACACCGTTGCTCCGTTAAAAACTTTTTTCCGTAAAATCGTTGTTGTGACAGCGATTTTGTCCAAAAAAAATTTTGTTTTGCAAACATCGCTGCCCCGCAGCGTTTTTCTCGAAATTTTTTTTTAAAATAAAATAAAAAATCTGCTATGGCAGCTTTTTTATCAAGAAAGTTTTAATAGGTCAGAGTAGCAAAATGATGGAACTACCCTGATTTATTTACGCAAGTATCCTTCGTTGGCTGACCTACGTGATGGTTTTTTATTGTTTTCGTCGGACTGAGGTACCACCACTTATTTAGAATGATGAAATAGATATTGTTTCAATGTTTCTAGTTTATCTTCCTATTTATGAAAAGTTTCAAAATAATCATATAATAAGCCACAAAATTGCAATAGAAAAAGAAATGGTTGAGATTTATAATTTAGAATCCTTATACATAAAGATAAATTGATTCAATCGTTATGATTAAGTTCTATTATAAATGTTTTATCACATTTTCTATGTAGACACGTAATTTTTGATCGAACTTGATATTTTACACAAATTTTAGTGGTTAAATATTTCTTTTACGTTTAAATTTAATATTTTGGTTTTATCATATTTTAGTAAGTTTAGTGTTAAAAATATTTGAAAACCACAAAAATAGAGCCATGTTTTAAGTTAAGTTTTGTTTTCAATTTATTCAAAATAAGAAGAAAATGTTCAAAAAATATATGTTTTCTTTTAATGTATATTTAATAAATAAATTAATGTTTCTTAATTAATTATTTAACTTTTCTTAAAATTTAAAATAATTTGTTAGTAATTATATTTATATATAATACCTACACTTACACCACTACCCCACCTTAAACCCCACTTCCCTCCCCCATTTTCTACACATAAATGCATAATCCCACTAAAACACTCCACACACACACACGTACATCACCACTATATACCTACACACTACTACTACTCCTGGAAAATAAAAAACACAGACAGATACCAAGAAAAGAAAAAGGATCGAAAAAAAAAAGCAACACGACATACTCACCAACATACACAAAAACAAAAAACGGACAGAAATCAAAAGAGAAAAAGGGACGACACTCAAGAAAACAAAAAGAAAAACTTTTCATTTTATCTCACGATCCTCTTAAAATTCACCAACACATTCACATTCCTCTTCCTTTCTCATTATTATTTTCATATAAACACCATACATATACCACCACACACACCTACAAAAAATTTGTGGGTATTCTAATCGAGCTTCAGTTAAAATTTTGCGGTATTCAACTCTACCTTATCTTTCTATTTATTTATTAATGGAATTTGATGTAATTTTATGACAAGTTCTTTTTATATTTTGTTTTATTCATGAATTTGATTGGAATGATTAATTTGTTAGTTGTTATATCTCTATTTCATGAATAAGGTAGCTTTAATCGATTTTATTTATGTATTTATTTATTTATTTTTATTTGTTAGTTGTGATCTCTTAAAAATGAATGGTCGTAACATTGTTTTTGTCTTCATTTAGATAATAATGATAAAGTAGGTATAGTTAGGCTAAAAAATAAATAAATAAATAAAAAAATAACAAAATAATACCAAAATTTTATATTGTATCCTAGGCATTTACATTCATTTACTTATTTAGTTTTATGTATAAAGGAAAAAATATTGGCTTTTTTTTAATGACTAGATGAGTTTTAGAAATATTAAAAAAATACTTGTTTTGATAAGAATGCGGTTGCGCATCTTTTTTGAGACATAAAAAAAACAAGGATGCAGTGATGCACCTTGTCCAATAATATAATTAAATTTTATTAATCTAAAGTAGAGACTTATATAAAAAAAAATAGATTATTAGGTGTGATGCAAAGAAGATAATTATGTCTCAAAATGTCAAGATCGAGAATGCAGTTATGCATCCGATTTAAAACTAATAAAAATTCAACTATTAAAAAATAAGCAAACCATGGCGTATAAACACAAATTATCCAAAAACGTATCAAGATAAGTATAAGTCAATAAAAGCGACCGTGCTAGAACCACGGGACTCGAGGGGTGCCTAATTCCTTCCCCTCGGTCAATTAGAATTCCTTACCCGAATTTCTGGTTCGCAGACTAATATAAAGAGTCATTTCCTTTTGATTAGGGATTAAATAAAAAGGTGACTTGGAACACCATAACTCAATTCCAAGTGGCGACTCTGAAATTATAAAATAATCCCTTAATCAATAACGTCACTTTAATTGGAAAAACCCTTACAGCCGTGCGCGAAAAGGGGTGTGACATTCTACATGATCCTCTTATCTCTTTCTTCTCCGAGCTCTGGTCATAATAAAAGGAAACAAGAAGAAAGTTTTAACAATAACTTATTTTATTACGAGAGGTAGCTCATAATATTCATATCAATTTATTATATGTATCTGTTCAACTCAAGAAACTAGTTAAAGAAATAAAATGCATTCTGATTTAGTTAAATAAATGTTTGAAATGATGCTTAAATTTTAGCTCATAAATCAATACCATGATAAATATACGTTTGGGCAATTTTACTAATGATCACTCAACTTTTATTTATTACACAAATTCACTAAAATATTTTTTATAATAAAATAACAATTCAATTTTGTCGATGTAATAAATATCATAGAGAATCACAAAACTATCTTCGTAAGAAGAAAAGTTAGTCAATTTTACTTAAATATCATGAAACATATATAACTAAATAAACTTTTCTATCAGAAAGTCCTTCACTATATCTGAGTATAACACATAGAAAATAGGAATTACAATAGTGTGTTTTAGTTCATAGGTTTTTCAAAATTGATTGAACCGGTTTCATTTTGCCCTAAACTAGATGTGTCCAATCGAAATGATTATAGTTATTAATACTTACTTGCTCTATCATGACTGGCAACACTTTTTTGCATTTCAAGATTATAAAAAAAGAAATTGGGGATTTTTAAAATTTTAATGTGTATTAATTCATGAATTTTTCAGAATCTTTTGACAGACTTAGATATGTTCCAAATTTGGTATGTCCATTCGAAACAATTTTGATAATCAATACTCATTCTTCTGACATGGCTCACGACATTCTTTTGACATTTTAGGCTTATAAAATAAATCCATTTTTTTAAAGTTTTTGATGTATGTTAGTTCATAGATTTTTTAAATTTCTTTGGATAGACTTCCATATCTATCCGAAATTTGGTGTATCCATCTGAAACAATCTTGGTAATCAATATTCATTGTTCTGTCATGACTGACATCATTTTTGGCGCTTTCGAGCCACAAAACAGAAATTTAAGGTTTTCTAAATTTTTGATGTGTGTTAGTCTATATATTTTATATTTTTTTAATTGCCTCAAACATGGTATGTAAAATTTAATCTATGTTAAAACATTCTTTAACAAAAACTTGACTAAATTTAAATTTGCATGTAACTTTGTTAAACCGCTCCCCCGACAAAAACTCCGAAATTAAAACCAGGTGCCTTTGAGGGATATTTTATTTTTATGCGGAAAACAGCTTAATTTCGACACTCATGCAAAATGTATTTTTTGGACTGTCCCTCAAATGAAAAATAAACTTAGCTTAATAATGAACTTATTTATACATTATGTATACATTCATTGTATCATTCACTATAACCCAAACTTCTGTGTAAAATTCACTAAAAAAAATACACTTGTATTAAAAAAAAATTTTACTTATATATATATGTTCAATTTTATCAACATAATGTCTTCATCTTTACTCTAAACAAAAATAAAAACTCCATTTATGGTTTTTCTCTGTGAACATCTTTTCTTCATGATTGCGACATAACTAAATCATAAATATTTGATTCTTCTATAAAATTCGAAGAAAAAGAAATTGAGATTGGAAAAAATGGCGACATTTGTACCGGTGAAGTTTAAGAGAGTAGCTGAGGCATTTGATGAGGTGGCAAAAGCTCGGATCTGCGAGAGCAGCGGCAGTGAACACTCTCCACCACCGGCGGTGGTGACAGAGAGCTTGACGGATTTATCACGACTCGTGAATTCGTTTTTAGAAGGGGAGGTAATTACTGTTAATGAGAAATTGGAAGAGATTGATGGAAATGTTGATACTAATTGCTTTGATGAATCGGAGATTAAGGAGAATTTAAGGAATTTGTTGAATTCCGGTGATGATTTGAAGAAAAGTGTTATTAATGCTGTGGAAAATGCTTTGCTTGCTGAAGAAACAAATGATCGGAGCTCACCGGAGTTTAAACGATGGTTGATGACTCAATTGCGTAACCATGGCTTCGATGCTGGTAAGCATCTTTTTCACAAATTCTATAGCTAAACAAATTACTTGTTAGTTGTTGCACTATTGATGTATTTAAGTTTTAAAATCTTTATTTAACTTTTTTTCGCCTTTATAGGATTGTGCAAATTAAAATGGGAGAAAGCTGGTAATCGTACCTCAGGAAGTTACGAGTATATCGACATTAATGTTGGTGTTACTCGTTACATAATCGAGGTTTCATTAGCGGGAGAATTTGAAATTGCTCGAGCAACGCTTTGCTACGCCTCGTTGCTCGAAAATTTCCCTCGAGTTTTTGTTGGAAAAGTGGAAGAGTTGAAGCAAGTGGTGAGAATTATGAGTAGAGCCATGAAGAAATCTATGAAGAAAATGGATATTTATGTGGCACCATGGAGAAGACTAGCTTATATGGAAGCTAAGTGGTTTGGATCTTATAAGAGAACAACAAATGAACAAAAAAATTATCAAAAGAATAGTTTTGATTCTTCTTCAAAGAAAAGAAATGTTGGATTTGTGCCTAAGCAAGCAATTTCTTTCTATTGTAGAGAGAATATTATTGCTTCTAATAGTGGCATTAAAATTGGAAATTTGGCAGCAGCTTTGAATGGATAATATCATGAACTGATATAAACCGTGGTGGAGTTAATCAAGGGTCTTGAGTTCAAATCCTGAATATGAATTCACGTTTGTAAGAAAACAATAGATTTAGTCATATTTCAATGCGGATGACCCGAACGAATATAAGTTTGTTTAATTTGTTAAGAATTAGAAAGCCATTCTTGTGGAGGCAATATATATTAGCTTTAGTTTTGGTGGGTTTGGGAAGTAAA
>NW_006239071.1:674213-676962 GCF_000226075.1 Solanum tuberosum
TATATTTCTCCAAGTAGTTGCGGTTGAAGGTTTTAGATTTTAGTAAGTACTATATTGCATAGCAATTTGTATACATTTATGTATTTATCATGTAATGGAGAATATTTCAGAAAATTATGTTTGTTACTAGTATTTGTTTGTGGCTCATATATTTAATTTTCATGAACTACATATTATATATTGAGCAGACAATTTCCAAATTATTACTTTTTTGAATTTTGAGCATATCATTTACTAATTACTACTGCCATAAACTACAAAGCAGGCATACTAATTACTCCAATATCTACCAAAAATATCATTTTTCTAACATGATACATAGTAAGCCTGGTATTTATATTTGGAAATTGGCTGAATACTAATTTAAGTCGTGCGCCAAGATAAATAAGTCAAGTAGGTGGAACTTTTTCACCACACCACACGATTCTGTTATGAACGTTTTTTCCACCCCTACCTCGAAGCAAAGAGGTTTCAAGATACTAAACTCTCCTAAAAAACAGTTCAAAATTAACGGGTAATAGCCACACTTGCCCAATCATAGCCACACATATAAGTTTCCTTTCATGTATCTCATCCAATTGAGATGGGTCATATTGACTCAATTCGCTAACGCCTCATATTTCTAATCATAAGTCACGACTTTACTTCCACGTTTCAAATTTTCCCATAGAGGAACTGCTTAGTGCGTCTTTCGTCGAGTATAACCATACAATTAAGAGAAGCAAAGGGACTGGTATTGTCTTGATACATTATATATTAGAGCTAACGACATTGTACGATGATATAAATGTATATTGGTTAATTTTGGATCCTAGCAAACATAGTCTATTAATTTCTATGATAAAATGTTCTATTTATTAAGTGAATTATTGGAGGTCCTTTGGTCGTAACTCGTAAGGATTAGGTGGATTATGCGTGCTTTTAACATTCTATATCTTAGTGTGAAAATGCCCGATTAAGTGCTTTAGTGGGAATGCAGAGTATTGATTGCTTGGTAGCCGTAAAAGCGGTCTCGAGAACCTTTGCTTGTCAGGTGCACATTCAAAAGGGAGTGTAATGTAAGTCAACTCTCTTTCAAGTTCTCATCGGTCGAGTAGAAAAAGAAAGCCAAAGCCACCCGATTTAGAATTTGGGGTCCGACAAGAACTATAATCTGAATAATATATCTCATAGGTTCATACATTATCCAAGTTAATCCAGGATCATAATATCCCAATTTCTAATCAAACGGACCCTAAAGGCATAAATACATACTCAATATAATCTCACATAGTAGGTTTGGAGAGGCATATATGGTATAGATAACAAAAAACTTTGATTATTTGGAAAGGTATATTTAATTTTGACTTTATGTAGACCACTTTTAATTATTAGAATAAAATTACTGATCATAATTCATAAATGATCACATCTAATTAATAACATGTTCACGATAGTAAACAAAAGAACCGGTGAAACATGATAATTTTACTATTTTTATGATGACCTTTATATTATTTAGCAAAAAATAGATGTTGTAGTGTTCAATAGACATAGCTGGACATATATAAAGAGCTCAATAAACATAAGTTGAACATGCATAAAATGTTCAATTTGGTGAAAAAATTAGTGTACAAGTTCAGGGTGCTTGTTTACATAACCTTATGGATGCACAAGTCATACTACTGAAAAACTACAGAAAGGCAAAAAACTGTATATTGTTTGTGTTGTAAGCACCCATATACGCAAACTGCCGGGAACCAAGGCAGCGAGCCTGGAAAGTGCATAGATGAATTATACGTTGATCTTTTTAAAGATTCCGAGCCACAGATATAGTCTTTTGTAGATAACATCATCGTTGTTTTCTTGATTTAATAGGCATCATTTATCTAGATTTAGGCATGATTATTTTAACGAAGAGAAACAATTTGTGAATAGTCAAATTTCTATTGTTACTACTTATGCCTTCATAAATATTGTGTTTTTGCTTTCCTTTAGCCAAGTGTCAAGTAACCTCTCTATCTCTCAAGATAACAAGACATTCACCATTACCCAGTGCTACTAGGAGTTCACTCTGTCCAATTTACCGTCGTCTGTCCATCAACATAAGTCATAAAACATAATCAATGCACATAATAGATCATCTCAATCATGTAAATTTAAACCTAAAATCTCATAATTTCCGACTTACTTAATATTACCCGCCTTATGTTTTGTATCCCTTGACATTCACTTATCCTTATATTAGGTCACATGCAATCATAAAATGTTTATTTATTTATTAGACGTATATTATTATTATTTTCATTATATAGAGAGAGAGAATTGAACCTATATATAAGTGGAGAAATGAGCTTGGCTTTATCATTACTTGAGATTCAATGTATCTAGACAGAATTTCAAGTTCATTGAACTAGTTCAATATTAGTATAGCAAAAATTATGTGAAAGAAAATGATAAATTAATTGCCATTTTAGTACAAGCATTACATCTTCAACTTTCCGCATCTACGCTCACTCTTGCGTAGGGGTGACAAATGGACGGATTGGATCAAATTAGTGCGGGTTGAAAATGAGTCAACATAAAATAGATAATAATTCAATCCGTCCATATTTCATATGAGTAAAAATGGATTGGGTAAAATACAAATTTATCCATATTTATTTATTTTTACATGAGTAAATAGTACTCACATAAGAATTTAATACGGAGAAAATATTTTAATCTTTTTTTTTTTTTTAAAAAATTTTAAAAAAACAATTTTTTATTT
>NW_006239071.1:678192-687251 GCF_000226075.1 Solanum tuberosum
TTGTTTTTAAAAAATATTTTCAACTTCAAAATTTCAATTTTTCACCCCTACCCTCGACCTCACCTCCCACCCCCCAAAAAAAATTTAAGTTTGTTTTTAAAAACTATTTTCAATTTCAAAAATTATTTTCTACTCTAGTAAAAATAAAAGATATTTCTCAAAAATATTTTTTCATTCATAAATTAAACACTAAAAATCTTTTTCGGAAAATATTTTCTACTCACCAACCAAACATGAGAAAATAAGTCAAAAATCAACTTGTTTTCCAGGAAAACATTTTCCATGGAAAACATTTTCCTTCATACCAAACACACCCAAAAAATAATAGATATTGTTTCTAGTCTATTTTTCTATTTATTAAAAGTTCAAAAATCATCATATAATAAGCCAAAAGATTGCAATATAAAAGAAATGGTTGAGATTTATAATTCAAAATTTTTATACATAAAGATAAATTGATTTAGTCGTTATGACTTATGATCAAATTTTATTATAATTTTTTTTAATCACATTCTCTACATGATCCTCTTATCTCTTTCATATCCGAGCTTTGATCATAATAAAAGGAAACAAGAAGAAAGTTTTAACAATAACTTATTTTATTACGAGAGGTAGCTCATAATATTCATATCAATTTATTATATGTATATGTTCAATTCAAGAAATTAGTTAAAGAAATAAAACACATTCTAATTTAATTAAATAAATGTTTAAAATGATGCCTAAATTTTAGCTCATATATAAATCAATATCATGATAAATATACGTTAGGATAATTTTACTCACACAAAATTCACTAAAATATTTTTAATAATAATACAATTTTGTCGATATAATAACTATCACAGAGAATCACAAAACTATCTTTTGTGAAGAAAAAAAGAGTTAGTATATTTTACTTAAATATCATGAAACATAACTAAATAAAAAAAAATTATCGAAAAATCCTTCACTATATCTGAGTATAATTTTTAGAATTGATTGAACCGGTTTCATTTTGCCCCAAACTTGATGTGTCCAATAGAAACAATTATAGTTATTATTTAGTAATACTTATGTTCTATCATGAATGGCAACACTTTTTGGCATTTCAGGATTATAAAAAAGAAATTTAGGATTTTTAAAATTTTGATGTGTATTAATCCATAGATTTTTTCAAAAATATTTTTGACAGACTTCGATATGTTTCAAATTTGGTGTGTCCATTCGAAACAATTTTAATAATCAATACTCACTGTTCCGACATGGCTCAAGACATTCTTTTGACATTTCATGTTTATAATAAATAATAATAGAAAAATTCAAGAATTTTTAAGTTCTCGGTGTATGTTAATCCATCGATTTTGAATATTTTTTTGACAGACTTCAATCAGACCCAAACATGATGTGTCCATCTGAAACAATCTGGGTAATCAATACTCATTGTTCCGTCATGATTGACATCATTTTTGGCGCTTTCGAGTCACAAAACAAGAATTTAAGATTTTTGAGTTCTTGATGTGTATTTTAGTCCATATGCTCTATATTTTCTGGATTTTTTTTATCGCCCCCAAACCTGACATTAAGATTTATCTCTGTTAAAATACTCACTAACAAAAGTTCGGACTAAATTTAAATTTGCATCAATGTAACTTTATTAAAACGCTCCCGGATAAAAACTAAAAAACTAAAACTAGGTGCCTTTGAGGAATATTTTATATTTATGCGGAAAACAGTTTAATTTCGACACTCATGCAAAATGTATTTTTTTGGACTGTCCTTCCACATGAAAAATAAACTTAGCTAAATAACGAACTTATTCATACATTATGTCTACATTCATTGTATCATTCACTATAACCCAAACTTCTGTGTAAAATTCACTAAAAAAAATACACTTATATTAAAAAAAATACTTATATATATATGTTTAACTTTATTAACATAATGTCTTCATCTTTACTCTAAAAAAGAAAAAAAAAACTCCATTTTATGGTTTTTCTCTGTGAACATTTTTTCTTCATGATTGCGACATAACTAAATCATAAATATTTGATTCGTCTATAAAATTCGAAGAGGAAGAAATTGAGATCGGAAAAAATGGCGAGATTTGTACCGGTGAAGTTTAAGAGAGTAGCTGCGGCATTTGATGAGGTGGCAAAAGCTCGGATCTGCGAGAGCAGCGGCAGTGAACACTCTCCACCACCGGCGGTGGTGACAGAGAGCTTGACGGATTTATCACGACTCGTGAATTCGTTTTTAGAAGGGGAGGTAATTACTATTAATGAGAAATTGGAAGAGATTGATGGAAATGTTGATACTAATTGCTTTGATGAATCGGAGATTAAGGAGAATTTAAGGAATTTGTTGAATTCCGATGGAAATTCCGGTGATGATTTGAAGAAAAGTGTTATTAATGCTGTGGAAAATGTTTTGCTTGCTGAAGAAGCAAATGATCGGAGCTCACCGGAGTTTAAACGATGGTTGATGACTCGATTGCGTGATCATGGCTTCGAAGCTGGTAAGTATCTTTTTCACAAATTCTATAGCTAAACAAATTAATTGTTAGTTGTTGCACTTGATGTATATAAGTTTTAAAATCTTTATTTAACTTTTTTTCGCCTTTATAGGATTGTGCAAATTAAAATGGGAGAAAGCTGGTAATCGTACCTCAGGAAGTTACGAGTATATCGACATTAATGTTGGTGTTACTCGTTACATAATCGAGGTTTCATTAGCGGGAGAATTTGAAATTGCTCGAGCAACGCCTTGCTACGCCTCGTTGCTCGAAAATTTCCCTCGAGTTTTTGTTGGAAAAGTGGAAGAGTTGAAGTGGTGAGAATTATGAGTAGAGCCATGAAGAAATCTATGAAAAAAATGGATATTTATGTGGCGCCATGGAGAAGACTTGCTTATTTGGAAGCTAAATGGTTTGGATCTTATAAGAGAACAACAAATGGACAAAAAGATTATCAAAAGAATAGTTTTGATTCTTCTTCAAAGAAGAGAAATGTTGGATTTGTGCCTAAGCAAGCAATTTCTTTCTATTGTAGAGAGAATATTATTGCTTCTAACAGAGGCATTAAAATTGGAAATTTGGCTGCAGCTTTGAATATATAATATCATGAACGGATATAAACCGTGGTGTAGTTAATCAAAGGTCTTGAGTTCAAATCCTGAATATGAATTCACGGTTGTAAGGAAACGATAGATTTAGTCATATTTCAATGCGGATGACAAGAAGTTTTGGTGAAGAATATAAGTTTGTTTAAGTTGTTAAGAATTAGAAAGCCATTATTGTGGAGGCAATATATATTAGCTTTAGTTTTGGTGGGTTTGGGAAGTAAATCATCTAGTTTATTGGTGGAGAAAAAATTTACTATATTTCTCCAAGTAGTTGCGGTTGAAGGTTTTAGATTTTAGTAAGTACTATATTGCATAGCAATTTGTATACATTTATGTATTTATCATGTAATGGAGAATATTTCAGAAAATTATGTTTGTTACTAGTATTTGTTTGTGGCTCATATATTTAATTTTCATGAACTACATATTATATATTGAGCAGACAATTTCCAAATTATTACTTTTTTGAATTTTGAGCATATCATTTACTAATTACTACTGCCATAAACTACAAAGCAGGCATACTAATTACTCCAATATCTACCAAAAATATCATTTTTCTAACATGATATATAGTAAGCCTGGTATATATATTTGGAAATTGGTGAATACTAATTTAAGTCGTGCGCCAAGATAAATAAGTCAAGTAGGTGGAACTTTTTCACCACACCACACGATTCTTTTGTGAACGTTTTTTCCACTCCAACTTCGAAGCAAAGAGGTTTCAAAATACTAGACTCTCCTAAAAAACAGTTCAAAATTAACGGGTAATAGCCACACATACAAGTTTCCTTTCATGTATCGACTCAATTCGCTAAGGCCTCATCTTTCTAATCATAAGTCACGACTTTACTTCCACGTTTCAAATTTTCCCATAGAGGAACTGCTTAGTGCGTCTTTCGTCGAGTATAACCAAACAATTAAGAGAAGCAAAGGGACTGGTATTGTCTTGATACATTATATATAAGAGCTAACGACATTGTACGATGATATAAATGTATATTGGTTAATTTTGGATCCTAGCAAACATAGTCTAATAAAATGTTCTATTTATTAAGTGAATGATTAGAGGTCCTTTGGTCGTAACTCGTAAGGATTAGGTGGATTATGGCGTGCTTTTAACATTCTATATCTTAGTGCGGAAATGTGGAGGATTGATTGATTGCTTGGCAGCCGTAAAAGCAGTTTCGAGAACCTTTGCTTGTTAGGTGCACATTCAACATTCAAAAGGGAGTGTAGTGTAAGTCAGCTCACTTTCAAGTCCTTATCGGTCGAGTAAATAAAAGAAAGCCAAAGTCACCCGATTCAGAATTTTAGAATATTTGGGGTCCGACAAGAACTATAATCTGAATAATATATCTCATAGGTTCATACATCATCCAAGTTAATCCAGGATCATACTATCCCGATTTCTAATCAAACGGACCCTAAAGGCATAAATACATATTTTTAATATAATCTCACCTGGTAGGTTTGGAGAGGCATAAATGGTATAGATAACAAAATAAATCTGATTATTTGGAAAAGTATATTTAACTTTTGACTTTATGGAGACCACTTTTAATTATTAGAATAAAATTACTGATCACATCTACTTAATAATAACATGTTCACGATAGTAAGCAAAAGAACTGGTGAAACATGATGATTTTATTATTTTTATGATGACCTTTCTATTATTTAGCATAAAATAGATGACGTAGTTCAATATACATGCAGCAATCATAAACTAGTTCAATAGACATAACTTAGACATATATAAAGAGCTCAATGAACATAAGTTGAACATGTATAAAGTGTTCAATTGGTGAAAAGATTTAGTGTACAAGTTCAGGATGCTTGTTTACATAACCTTTTGGATGCACAAGTCATACTACTGAAGAACTACAGAAAGGCAAAAAATTGTATATTGTTTGTGTAGTAAGCACCCATATACGCAAACTGCCGGGAACCAAGGCAGCGAGCCTGGAAAGTGCATAGATGAATTATACGTTGATCTTTTTAAAGATTCCGAGCCACATATATAGTCTTTTGTAGATAACATCATCGTTGTTTTCTTGATTTAATAGGCATCATTTATCTAGATTTAGGCATGATTATTTTAACGAAGAGCAACAATTTGTGAATAGTCAAATTTCTATTGTTACTACTTATGCCTTCATAAATATTGTGTTTTTGCTTTCCTTTATCCAAGTGTCAAGTAACCTCTCTATCTCTCAAGATAACAAGACATTCACCATTACCCAGTGCTACTAGGAGTTCACTCTGTCCAATTTACCGTCGCCATCAACATAAGTCATAAAACATAATCAATGCACATAATAGATCATCTCAATCATGTAAATTTAAACCTAAAATCTCATAATTTCCGACTTACTTAATATTACCCGCCTTATGTTTTGTATCCCTTGACATTCAATGTATCTAGACAGAATTTCAAGTTCATTGAACTAGTTCAATATTAGTATAGCAAAAATTATGTGAAAGAAAAAGATAAATTAATTGCCATTTTAGTACAAGCATTACATCTTCAACTTTCCGCATCTATGCTCACTCTTGCGTAGCGGTGACAAATGGACAGATTGGATCAAATTAGTGCGGGTTGAAAATGAGTCAACATAAAATAGATAATAATTCAATCCGTCCATATTTCATATGAGTAAAAATGGATTGGGTAAAATACAAATTTATCCATATTTATTTATTTTTACATGAGTAAATAGTACTCACATAAGAATTTAATACGGAGAAAATATTTTAATCTTTTTTTTTAATGAAAAATGTTGAAAATACTATATTTAGTTCTAACATCAATAATTTCAAAAATAAATTATTGAGTTTTATATTTAAAATTTATATGTAGATTTAGTAAACTTTTATACCTAAATCCAAAATTCAAAATAATCCTACTGAATTCGATCAAATCCGTAAATTATCGTCTAGCCCCATCCATGCTAAATAGTTCCATTGAGAAATTTTAATGAAATTAACAAATTCTAGTAACAAAGAAAACATAATCAACTTGGTCTCTTTTTAAGTCATAATTGACCATCTCAATCTTGACCAAATAGTGAAAACATCTATGTATACCTATGGTGTCATTTTATATCATTCTCATGAATACTAAACAGTCAAAAATATACTACTATTACTTGACATATACTTTATGGAAAAAGCAAAAAAGAAAAATGTTGATGCACATGATACTTGTGAGTACAGTGGACTTTGATTATTGTCATATATAGACATAATAGATGTTGCTTCTAGTCTATTTTTCTATTTATGAAAAAAAAAGTTCAAAAACAATCGTATAATAAGCCAAAAGATTGCAATATAAAAGAAATGCATAATACATAAATATGACCCTTAACTTGGCTTCAGCGGATAATTATGCCCTCCAACTTTGAGTGTGCACAAGTAGGCACTTAAACTTGTATAAAATTAAACAAGTAAACACACTTATCCTACATGGCATAATACACATAGGACACAAACTGCAATGTAGGGTGCCATGTAGGATGAATGTGTTTATTTATTTAATTTTATACAAGTTTAAGTGTCTACTTATGTACACCCAAAGTAAAAGGTCATAGTTTCCAACTGACATCAAGTTAAGGATCATGTTTATATATTATGCCTAAAAGAAATGGTTGAGATTTATAATTTAAAATTTTTATACATAAAGATAGGGCTAACCCATCGGTGGCCCCCTAAACTTGGCACAATCTTTCACTTAGACACCTTAACTAGGCTTTGTTCATTTTAGACACCTCATGTCACGCTCAACTGTGTTATTTTGTACACTTTTTTAACTAGTCACATGTTGACTTCAAGTGCGTGTTAACCAAACGCGTCCATGTGGATTAGATGCCCAATTATATCATGCCAACTCATTAAAAGACTATCATATTAAAGAGGAAAAATAAGAATTAAAATACATGACAAAGTAACCAATGAATAAATGACATGTGGTCTTTTAATCCCAAAAATTAAATTAAATATTTGACAAATTTAAAGAAAAATGCAACCCCCACAACATCCCTAGTAATCTTCTCCATTCATCTTTTCCATTGTATTACTCCATTTTTATTATTTTTGAGCTTTATTCTTTCTGTCATAAACCCACACCCACACAATCTACTCTATCATATTCCTTCATTTTCATTACTTTTTCCGTCACACCCATAACCACACAGCCATATTCCCCATTTTATTCCTCTTTTTCATGATTTTTTCTGCCATATTCCCCATTCATTGCACCCTCCCTTAGGGCTAAAAGGTGCAAATGTTTAACAACAATGGTTCATATTTTAAAGATTGCGTCTCTTTTTCTTTAATTTTGTGATATTTGCTGTCACACCCCAAAACCGGATGTGATGGCACGTGCCCAAAACCCCACCGGACACGTCAGCCTAACACCCAAAAAACCCGACGATACAGAATTTATAAACAAGAATAAGATAGAAAGATAAGCGGAAGCCTTTAATTAAACTCAACATAACTCCAGAATTGGTTGTCACATGTACAAACCTCTAATACAGAATCTGAATAAAATATACAAGTCTCATAGTAAAGTTCTAGAATAGAACAGAACAGTAAATATAGATAACTTGAGGGCACGTCTGGAATGAACCGCTACCTCTCAAGTAAGTCTGGAAGCTCTAATCTGAAGATGAGTAATAAGCCGGATCTGATAGAGCTGTCAACCTACACAACTGTGTAGAAGCAAGGGTGAGTACCAAAAGCAACAGGTACTCGCAAGTAACACTAAACTAAGCTAAACTAGCAGCTACAAACAACTCCTTTCAATCCCAACCGAACCACCGAAACTTCATTCTAACAGCGAACCAACAACCTATACTACACAATTCATAATCAACAGATATATCCAACAGTATCTCAACATCAACCTCATATCCTCATATAAGAGCAAATAGATCATATATCACATGAAGAGGAGCAAGTAGGTAAAATCCACACACCACAAACAAAGATGAAGTCAAATGCGATGCAAATGCAATAATGATGTCATGTAGTCGTGATGCATGTATGTCCTAAGATACACATCTGTTGACGTAATTCAGACCGCGCTGAATACTCAAATCAGAACCCATGGGGGCCACACATGGACCATGTATCACCGCCGGAACCAGATCCCATCGGCATCCAAATCGCTAGCCAGAGCTAGTCCATCTCATATATCTCTAGCCGGAGCTAGTCTCAACTGTGTCTCATATCCATCCATCCTCATATCAGTGTCTCAGAACTCATGCAACAGATAGTTCACACATGGGATGAATAATGAATATGCACATGTCATCAATCACAATCATATCACGATCACATCATAGTATTACACATCATCTGTCTCAACATCAATGTCTGTATCAATCATAGCCTACTCATGCTCTCCTATCCCCTCAATATCAGTTATCACATGACTTATTCAACAAATTCAAGTCACATATAACACATTTAGCTCGTTTTATTCCCCATATTTCATTTACAACAATTTCAATCAACAAATAAAACCCATCCTCAATCCCCATTACTCCCCAACACAATTAGGAAAGTAGTCATGTGTAGTCTAAGAGTTTAACAAAGTTTAGAAGTCACTTGCCTCAAAACACTTCAACTAGTAACTCAAATTTGAGTTTTACCCTTCCGAGCACGCTCCAAATCACCACAATCTATTCATAAATGGAATCCCACAATAAATACGAATCTAACAACACCAATATCGTGAAAGTTGAAGAAAAAGGGTAAAATGGTCAAAAAAATCTCGTTCCGAAAAATATTCTCGAAATCTGGAAATTTTTAGTGAAAAATGTTCCCCAAGAAATTTAGAATCCAATAGTGAAAACCGTTTCGAAAAAGGAGTTGAAATGAGTTCACAAACTCAAATTTTCTATTAAATTCAGATTAGGCAAAAGCCCCCAAATTTTACAGTTGAG
>NW_006239071.1:687697-707842 GCF_000226075.1 Solanum tuberosum
ATCTTCCCCGTTTTATTCCTCTTTTTCATGATTTTTTCTGCCATATTCACCCGAATTTTGACCGTCTTCTTCATTGCACCCTCTCTCCCATTTCTTCATTTGATTTAGGGTTAAGAGGTGCAAATGCATAACAACAATGGTTCGTATTTTTACGATTGCGTCTCTTTTTCTTTAATTTTGTGATATTTGCAGTTTAATTAGGGCTCAAGGTTAGTGAGATTAACATTTACATAGTAAAAATTGAGATTTTTTGGCTCCTATTTTAGGATTATTGTGGGTGAACTTTACATGATTTAGGGTGCTGTTGATATGAGTTCGATTTATTGTTATAATTTGGGTCTATCTGAGTTTGTAGTGTGAAATTTAAATTGAAATTATTATAACAAAAAAATTAACCTCCATTGAAGTACTTTAAGCTTTGAGAAATAATGGGAGAGATAATGTCTATAAAATGGGAAAGAAGAAGAGAAAAAATAAAATAAAATAGACTAAATAAGTCCCTCACGCGTCAATAGCGAGTGTATAACACTCACTTTGCCATGTCAGCTGAAAGTGTCAAAATGACACAACGGAGCCTGACATGAGGTGTCTAAAATGAACAAAGCCTAGTTAAGGTGTCTAAGTGAAAGATCGTGCCAAGTTTAGGGGGCCACCGATGGGTTAGGCCCATAAAGATAAATTGATTCAATCGTTATGACCGCGCTGTATTATAAAAAAAAAATTAATCACATTTTCTATATGATCCTCTTATCTCTTTCTTATCCTAACTCTACTGATCATAATAAAAGGAAACAAGAAGAAAGTTTTAACAATAACTTATTTTATTACGAGAGATAGCTCATAATATTCATATCAATTTATTATACGTATATGTTCGATTCAAGAAATTAGTTAAAGAAATAAAACACATTCTAATTTAATTAAATAAATGTTTGAATTGATGCCTAAATTTTAGCTCATAAATCAATATCATGATAAATAAACGTTAGGACAATTTTACGAATGATCACGGATCACTCAACTTTTATTTATTACACAAAATTCACTATAATATTTTTAATAATAATTCAATTTTGTAGATGTAATAACTATCAATTTTACTTAAATATCATGAAACATAACTAAATAAAAAAAATTATCGAAAAATCCTTCACTATATCTGAGTATAAGTTTTAGTTCATAGATTTTTCAAAATTGATTGAACCGGTTTCATTTTGCCCCAAACTTGATGTGTCCAATAGAAACAATTATAGCTATTAATTCTTATGCTCTATCATGAATGGCAACACTTTTTGGCATTTCAGGATTATAAAAAAGGATTTTTAAAATTTTGGTGTGTATTAATCCATAGATTTTTTCAGAATTTTTTTGACAGACTTTGATATGTTCCGAATTTGGTGTGTCCATTCGAAACAATTTTAATAATCAATACTCACTGTTCCGACATGGCTCAAGACATTCTTTTGACATTTCATGTTTATAATAAATAATAATAGAAAAATTCAAGATTTTTTAAGTTCTCGGTGTATGTTAATCCATCGATTTTGAATTTTTTTTTGACAGACTTCAATCAGACCCAAACATGATGTGTCCATCTGAAACAATCTGGGTAATCAATACTCATTGTTCCGTCATGATTGACATCATTTTTGGCGCTTTCGAGTCACAAAACAAGAATTTAAGATTTTTGAGTTCTTGATGTGTATTTTAGTCCATATGCTCTATATTTTCTGGATTTTTTTTATCGCCCCCAAACCTGACGTTAAGATTTATCTCTGTTAAAATACTCACTAACAAAAGTTCGGACTAAATTTAAATTTGCATTAATGTAACTTTATTAAAACACTCCCGGCAAAAACTACAAAACTAAAACCAGGTGCCTTTGAGGAATATTTTATCTTTATGCGGAAAACAGTTTAATTTCGACACTCATGCAAAATGTATTTTTTTTTTGGACTGTCCCTCACATGAAAAATAAACTTAGCTAAATAACGAACTTATTCATACATTATGTCTACATTCATTGTATCATTCACTATAACCCAAACTTGGTGTAAAATTCACTAAAAAAATATACTTATATTAAAAAAAATTACTTATATAAATATGTTCAACTTTATCAACATAATGTCTTCATCTTTACTCTAAACAAAAATAAGAACTCCATTAATGGTAACTGATTTTTTCTCTGTGAACATTTTTTCTTCATGATTGCGACATAACTAAATCATAAATATTTGATTCGTCTATAAAATTCGAAGAAAAAGAAATTGAGATCGGAAAAAATGGCGAGATTTGTACCGGTGAAGTTTAAGAGAGTAGCTGCGGCATTTGATGAGGTGGCAAAAGCTCGGATCTGCGAGAGCAGCGGCAGTGAACACTCTCCACCACCGGCGGTGGTGACAGAGAGCTTGACGGATTTATCACGACTCGTGAATTCGTTTTTAGAAGGGGAGGTAATTACTATTAATGAGAAATTGGAAGAGATTGATGGAAATGTTGATACTAATTGCTTTGATGAATCGGAGATTAAGGAGAATTTAAGGAATTTGTTGAATTCCGATGGAAATTCCGGTGATGATTTGAAGAAAAGTGTTATTAATGCTGTGGAAAATGTTTTGCTTGCTGAAGAAGCAAATGATCGGAGCTCACCGGAGTTTAAACGATGGTTGATGACTCGATTGCGTGATCAAGGCTTCGATGCTGGTAAGCATCTTTTTCACAAATTCTATAGCTAAACAAATTACTTGTTAGTTGTTGCACTTGATGTATATAAGTTTTAAAATCTTTATTTAACTTTTTTTCGCCTTTATAGGATTGTGCAAATTAAAATGGGAGAAAGCTGGTAATCGTACCTCAGGAAGTTACGAGTATATCGACATTAATGTTGGTGTTACTCGTTACATAATCGAGGTTTCATTAGCGGGAGAATTTGAAATTGCTCGAGCAACGCCTTGCTACGCCTCCTTGCTCGAAAATTTCCCTCAAGTTTTTGTTGGAAAAGTGGAAGAGTTGAAGTGGTGAGAATTATGAGTAGAGCCATGAAGAAATCTATGAAGAAAATGGATATTTATGTGGCACCATGGAGAAGACTAGCTTATATGGAAGCTAAGTGGTTTGGATCTTATAAGAGAACAACAAATGATCAAAAGAGTACTTTTGATTCTTCTTCAAAAAAGAGAAATGTTGGATTTGTGCCTAAGCAAGCAATTTCTTTCTATTGTAGAAAGAAAAATATTGCTTCTAATAGAGGCATTAAAATTGGAAATTTGGCTGCAGTTTTGAATGGATAATATCATGAACGGATATTAAACCGTGGTGGAGTTAATCAAAGGTCTTGAGTTCAAATCCTGAATATGAATTCACGTTTGTAAGAAAACGATAGATTTAGTCATATTTCAATGCGGATGACAAGAAGTTTTGGTGAAGAATATAAGTTTTTTTAAGTTGTTGAGAATTAGAAAGCCATTATTGTGGAGGCAATATATATTAGCTTTAGTTTTGGTGGGTTTGGGAAGTAAAATCATATAGTTTATTGGTGGAGAAAAAATATATATTTCTCCAAGTAGTTGCGGTTGAAGGTTTAAGATTTTAGTAAGTATTATATTGCATAGCGATTTGTATGTATTTATATGTATTTATCAAGTAATGGAGAATATTTCAGAAAAATATGTATGTTATTTGTTTGTTTGTGGCTCATATATTTAATTTTCATGAACTACATATTATATATTGAGCAGACAATATCCAAATTATTACTTTTATTCATTTTGAGCATATCATTTACTAATTACTACTGTCATAAACTACAAAGCAGGTATACTAATTACTCCAATATCTACAAAAAAATATCATTTTTCTAACATGATCGATACATAGTAAGCCTGGTATATATATTTGGAAATTGGTTGAATACTAATTTAAGTCGTGCGCCAAGATAAATAAGTCAAGTAGGTGGAACTTTTTCACCACACGATTCTTTTGTGAACGTTTTTTCCGCTTCGAAGTTTCAAAATACTAGACTCTCCTAAAAAGATATGTTCAAAATTAACGGGTAATAGCCACACATACAAGTTTCCCTTTTTATGTGGCTCATCCAATTGAGATGGTCATGTCGAGTCGATTCGCTAACGCCTTATCTTTCTAATCATAAGTCACGACTTTACTTCCACATTTCAAATTTTCATATAGAGGAACTGGTTGAGTATTTTGTCATAACCAAACAATTAAGAGAAGCAAAGGGACTGGTATTGTTTTGATACATTATATATTAGAGCTAACGACATTATTCGATAATATAAATGTATATGGGTTAGCTTTGGATACTAGAAAACATAGTTCATTAATCTCTATGATAAAATGTTCTATATATTAAGTGAATTATTAGAGGTCATTTGGTCGAAACTCGAAGGATTAGGTGGATTATCCCGATTCAGAATTTGGGGCCCGCCAAACAACATACTCAATATAATCTCACACAACAAGTCTAGAGAGGCATATTTTATTTGGAAAAGTATATTTAACTTTTGACTTTATGTAGACCACTTTTAATTATTAGAATAAAATTACTTCACATCTACTTAATAACATGTTCACGAAAGTAAGCAAAAGAACTGGTGAAACATATGATGATTTTATTATTTTTATGATGGCCATTATACTATTTAGCAAAAAATAGATGGAGTAGTTTGATATACAGCAATCATAAACTAGTGTTCAATAGACATAACTGGACAAATTTAAAGAGCTCAATGAACACAAGTTGAACGTGTATAAAGTGTTCAATTGGTGAAAAGATTAGTGTACAAGTTCAGGGTGCTTGTCTACATCAAATATAACCTTAGCTTATCGATACACAAGACATTACTGAAAAACTACAGAAAGGCAGAAAACTGTATATTGTTTGTGTTGTATGCACCCATATACGCAAACTGCCGGGAACCAAGGCAGCGAGCCTGGAAAGTGCATAGATGAATTGATTTAAGACAAGGGTCTCTTAGAAAGGCTAAATTCTAAGCCATTTCCATCTTCTCCCCTTCTCATCCAACAGCCAAACATGTACACAGAATACAACATATTCACAACTATCATGTAATATGTACAAACTTAGGCAAGACATGCTCTCACAAATAACAGCAAACAACACTACACGTAGAAGACCTGTTTCACAAATATCATGCAATATGTAAGAAGTTCGGTAAGCAGATATGCTGACAAAGAACAACAACCGGCCAGTAAACTCCTCAGACAATAATCTATTTGTATTGCTACAGCCGCAATGGCAGTCAAGATCAAGGAGACTCAATTTCGCCCTTCTCTTGGTACATGTAGCATTCAGTTAACAAACCATTGAGCTCTCCAGCATTTACCTTTATAATAAAATACTAGGGCAAAAAAGGAGCAAATCTCATATTGCATATTTCAACTTAAGATGTTTATAACCAACAAAATCTTCAATACAAAGACTAAACGCAGGTTCAAAACAGAACATAAAACAAAATAGATCTAACAAAATCAATTTCATCAAAAGTAGTTTAATTATCTGGTCTAAAAGACAAGCTCATGGGGTTTCATGCCCGACTTGAGCGAGAACCTTGCAGACAAGTAACCCTTCAATTCAGGAACAGCCTCGATGGCCTTGATCAATGCTGCATCAACAGCCTTCTGGTCATCCTTCTTCTCCTGAGGAAGCACATTCTTCTCCTACAGAATTACCAAATAGAAAAAGATCAAAATGTTGAATATCAAAGTACATCATTCATGTTCAAGCAAGTTCGAATAATAGTATAGAATTACAGGCATAGATATGAAATTTCCTAATTTTCGTTTCACATATATGAAACATAAACTCTTACCTAACAATACTCGCCAACTATTTTTCTCGATTACCAAATTGAGTTATTCATGTTGAGCAAGTTTCAATAATCCAATTGTCAATGTTTTATGTACAGGGCACGTCAAGTTTCAAGTTTCAGTAATACCATTGTCAATGTCAATGCTCATTTTCATTCTTAGATTTCTCATCACAAAATGAGACAACTTACCTATGAATGCCAATAACCATGTTTCCTCATTACCAAAGGAAGTTATTCAAGCAAATTACAATATTAAGCATCCTCTGCCAGGGGAACCAGAAAATGCCTCCGCAAATTACAATGTCAATGGAATTTGCTAATTTTCATACAACTTATTATCTATGAATACTCACTAACCAAGTTTCTTCAGTTATATTCACATAAGATCAGCATAAGAGATCACAGCATTTTACAAGACACAATAATGTACTGCCTAATCACACGATAAACAAAAAGATCTAATCTTGCAAGCATAGAATTAGCAAAAGATCCAATCCATAAGCATATAACAACTATAAAGATCCATACTTTAACCACACAATGGAGAACAAATTCAATCATTAACAGAAAATGAGCAAAATAGAAAAGCAAACCTCTTTCTTTTCTTCAAAAAACTCTCCTTCTCCCTTCTTCTGCTTCTTCTCAGCTTGTTTAGCGAAGTACTTATCATCAATCTTGTCAACACTCACTCCAGAAATATCCACCTTTGTTGAGGTACCAATAACGTAAGCTTGATTCACACGCCTCAAAGGAACTCCATTAAATTTAAATGGACCAGTAACAAGAAGCAAACCAGAAACAAGCTGCTTCAAAAACACAACTCTTTTACCCTTAAACCTTCCAGCAAGGATAATCAAAACAGTACCAGGTGTAATACTTGACCTAAGCTTAGTGGGTTTTGGTTTGTGTTTGTTAACAAGGGGTTTCTTCACGTCATCGGCAGGGTAGAATTTTGGGGATTTCTCAGCCGCCGGAGCTGCGGCGGGCTTTTTTGAGTGAACGGGTAAAGCGCCGCCGTTCTTCTTCTTAATGGCCCAAAGACCCTTCTTGTGGTACATCTTGGAACGGGAAAATTTTCCCACTCCACGAATCAGCTCCGGATTCCGGGCAGTCTTCTTGGCGGCCATTGCTGAAGTTTGTTCTTTGCAGTTTTTGCTGATTCAATGAAACCCTAACCCTAGAAGCTTGATTTATATATGGAGTTACTGAGGGTTTGTAAGAGTGACAGAAATTTTTTGCTGTTTATGTGGGCTTATATGGACTAAGAGCCCAATGTCTTATATGGGCCGGATTAGATTTGATAAGTTATACAGGGTGTGCCATAAGTAATCATTTTATAAAGGGTCTGATATACTCCTCAACTTTGCGATTTAGGGTTGATATATCACTCGTTACAAAAGTGGCTACATATACCTTTACTGGTACATAAAAAAACCCAAAAAAATCACCTCCATTGGACGAAAAGGATATATTTGGGTCATTTGTGTAACGGTAAGTGTGTATCAACTCATTTGTGTAACAGTAAGGGTATATTTAAGTCATTTGTGTAACGGTAAGGGTATATCTGAGTCATTTGTGTAATGGTAGGAGTAATCTGAGCCACTTTTGCAATAAGAGGTATATTAGCTCTAAATCACAAAATTGAAGAATATATCAGCCTTTTTCCTTATATTTTTCATGTTTGATACGTAAGCAAAAATGTATTAATCTCAAACATATTTGTATATGATTTCGGCAAACACAATAGAGGTGTGAGAGTGATGGAAATGGAACTATAGGGTGGGGGTTGGTATTGGAGGATCGAGAGCAAACCAAACTCCAAAGTGTGGAATCCACTTGTGCAACTTAGTTTTTTTTTGTTTCATTAGAGAAGTTATTTTCCTCATTTCGTATGTTACCTGCTTTTGACTACTTGTATTTCCCTTAACGTCACCGTTAGCAAGGTTCAAGAAGAAATGTGATGTAAATAGTCAAACGCCAAGCAATTTAACCTTAACAAATAAAAATCAAAGTGAAAATACATACTATTACTTTATTGTGATTGGTTAAATAATAAATTGTACGTATGAAAGACATATTTTGCATTCATTTGTTTGGTTTTAAACGTCCGTTTAACCGGTCTCAAAAGTATAGGATTAATAATGAGAAACATATAGAACATGATATCTTCATAATATCCACCAATGTCAAGAAACAACAAGCTATTTCTTTCATAGATGAAAACAAAAAAATTTGTCAAAACATATTGGTACAAAACTTTGTCATAGACATACAATATTCGTCTACATATGTTGAATTTTCTATGGTATACTGGTAAATTGAACAATTAAGGACGTTGGTACGCCTCCCACGAGGCATATGTACCAAAACTATGTTAGTGTCAACACAGAGCTCAGTAACGAATACTTCTAGCCGCGGAGTTGCTAACCCCTCTGGCTTTGCTTCTACTTGTAATGATTGGGATCTTCTTTGCTCCGGATGAGAGGGACACCATCTTCACGCCACACGATTCTCTCTTCACATAATGCTGCTGCTACTTCTACATAAAGCTTATGCTCCTGTTGAAGGAAGAGTGTTAGTGCAAAGATTGCAGGAAAAAGGTGAGGAATGGACAAGCAATAACAGTAAGAGAGTTGTATTCGATGGAACATAGGCACTTTGATAGGGACGTTGATGGGATTAGTGGATACAACAATACCCAAAAAAGGAGGAAATGTTGATATTGCATGCCTTAAGGAAACACTAAACGGATAGGACAAAGGATAGAGAGATAGGTAACACGAGTTGTAAATCTGAGACCATGCTACTGATTTATTGAATAGATACATAGATTGAAAAGAACTTGCAGCCAACCAACCATCATACTGTAAAAAATGGATAGGTTCGATCTATAGCCATTAGGGCCTCGTAAAATGATCTACTAAATTCATCGAGTTGTTCCAAGGGATCAAAACGGCTAGTTATTAATGGAATTCCTTGTCGGCTTATTCGCCCCTGTTTAACAACAGCTACCCAATATTCAGGAGATCCCTTTTCTGAAACCTATAAATGTTTTTGTGGGACTGGTAGTGGAAAGTAAGGTAATGATTCAGAAACAAGGGCAAGACCTAGAGGTTTACTTTACACGTGCACCACGAAAATTCAAAGTTGATGGCGACAACAATAATACACTCGTAACAAGAAATGTTAAAAGAAATTCATGACCTCCTGAAGAACCCTTGCTGCAAGTGTTTCTGCTGTGTCATTAGCCAGCACAGGCACGACCCCTTGAGCAAGAATACGCCCAGTGTCATAATGCTCATCAACATAATGGATCGTAGGACCTGAATACCTACAGATAGCAAATAACAGCCAGAAAAGTGAATTACTTGTGTTTGGAGCTAAAATGAGGATCCAAAGCATTGGACGGAAAAAACTAAACCTATCCCAAATGCAACAAAAATCAAGGTTAGGTGCTTATTATTTTTGAAGGGTGGACATGATAAACTGAAATTAAGCAGAATTCACAGGTAACAATATCGGCATGAAACAGCCAAGTAAACAATTAATCACGAATACTTGCTTAAATGATGATGGAATTGTCTTTAGTTTATTACAATTTATGGGAATTCAGAGATAATGGAGTAAGGACTTCCAACTCAAAATGTGAATACAAATCTTCATAGTAAAAACTAGCAAAATGGAAATGGTTTTTTTGAAGAATCTGAATCCTCAACATTTCAGGAAAAAGATGCTACAATATCAGATATGATCTAAAAAATGTTCCTAGATCACATTTCTCTGAAATAATATTTGTTGGTTTTAACTATAGAGGAAACACGAGTCACATTGAGTATTTAAGTCTTCAACTAAGCGCTCAATTTGCAATTCACAAGCTGAACGGTGGTACTATTTTATGTTTAGCAACTATCTATAATGTGCAATGATGAGGAAGGAGAAGCAAGATACTTGATTAACAAGAATAAATCCATTTTGATAGCAAACACAATACGTACCTAGCTCCAGAAGCTATGACTGCTTTATGCACCTTTATGCCATAGTAGCCTTTGCCTCCAAAAGATGGAAGAAGTGACGGATGAATATTAAATATTGATCTTGGAAATGCTTGGACTAACTCAGTAGGAATAAGCTTTAAGTACCCAGCTAAAAGAATGAAGTCGATATTGTAGGATCTGTAAACAAAAGTTTGTTTATTACAACGGAGAAAAATATGAGGAAATAACTTCAGTAAAACAACGAAGACAACTAAGATTATTCATGTCATACACTAAGGGATTGTTTGGTATGGGGATGGGATAGACGAAGTTATCCCACATTGTAGTACAAATGATGGTTAAATAATCCCGGGATTAATTAATACCCAAAAGCAAACGCAGGATAAAATAATCCTACATTCTATCCTGAGATTATTATCCCTTATCTCTCATACCAAACGACTCCTCCAATCTCCCTTTAGATGATATTCCTCGTACAAATAACTAATGAGTATGAAAACTATTCATACACAGAGAAGAGAGTAAATAGGCAAGAAATATAGATGTTTATCATGGTTTACATGCTTCTGTAATAGTCATTTCGCTCCAAGTAGAAGAAACCAAGGGCAAAATGAAAAGGAAGACCAAAATTAAGAAAGGTGAACAAAATGAGAAGCGTTTAACCGAATAAAACTAAAGTTTTAATTAACCAGAGCTTATGTCAAAACTAGGTGAATATTTTACAATAGGTCGCTGGTGCAGAAGAACAACAGTGAAAGAATGTGGTATCAACAAATGCAACTGAGAAAGACAGGAACTTTTGATAGATGTGCAGAATTCTCTTCGAAATACTCGGTTAATGTTAAATGGTTTCTTGAGGCATCTTCGCTCCGTGATTGAAGCCTGAATGGTTGCAAGCCGTCAAAGAATTCAGGAACTAGAAGAAAGCTTAAGAACCAAAAGTTTCGACATATTGATGAAAAGAACTTAACTTAAACCACATCAATCTTTTGTGCTCAAATTCTCAAAATTCAAAATCCTCAAGAAACATTAGCAGTACAAGTAAATTTCCTTCTATTCAGATACCACTTTTTCTTCTGCTAATCATCCCAGAAGAAAAGGTAAGGAAAAACATAAAAGAAGAGGAGCTGATTGTGTTACAGCCGAATTTCAAGGAAGATGACATCTTTTTTGCACAAACTAACTACTGAAGCAGTTAGATCAATAGTAGAGACATGGATAGAAAAGAAAAAACCTTAGAGAACCCACGAGATCCTCCTCCGATAAACCTTCCGATGAATTCTTTGCTTTAGGAAACAAAATAACAGGGATGCCTTGCTCCCTTGCATACTTTGCACCTCCACAATCTGCATTTCATAACAAAAACAAATCTAAATGAAAAAATGAGTGACAACTACAATAAGACAATTGAATATGCATATATCTTCAGGTATAAAACTGTGGAAACTTTGGAGTAATCTACATATAAGCTGTGGAAACTTTAGTTGAAACAGAAATCTCTGAAATTTTCAAGTGCTTCCGCCAAAAAATTATCAAGTTGATATTGTACCATAGAAACTTCTCATCATGAGTGGGAAAGAAAAAGTCCATCGCCAATGTGATTTCATTTTCAACACAGCATACTCATTTATAAAGTCACACTAGCTTCAACATGCAAACTGTTAATACACCTAAGAAAAACAAAATTTCAGGACGAAAGAAACAAAAGAAGGAATACAGATGAAGCCTGGCGCAAGGACACGATGAATAGAAAATACACTCTTGGCAAAATTAATCAAGACAGTTGCAATACAAATAGATTTACAAGTTTTTCTCTAAAGCTCAGAGCTTTACCAAAATCTCAAATAGACAGGGACCTAAAAGCCAACAATAAATAATCTTGAAATACAATAATAACGAGGAACAACAGTTATGCCCAAGTCTCAAAAGAGTTGGGGTCGGCTATATGAATCTTCATTGACCACGTTACTCCATTTAAACTTGTCTCATCCCAATATAATGGTAATTTAAGTAAGACGTACAAGAAGTTCTCTATATTTTCTAAACGTATAATCTCTCAAAGGCTAAACCAATCCTAGAAAACATATGACCTGCACTAGAAGTGATAACATCTAAAACATAATCTCAACTAATATGTAACACCTATACCTACATAAGCTGTTAAAGCTCGGAGATTTACAAAAATCTCTAATAGACAGATACCAAAAGCCAACAACAAATAAACTTGAAATACAAATATGCTTTGGGTCTCAGACAAGTTGGTGTCGGCTATATGAATCCTCATTGACCATGTTACTCCATTTAAACTCATCTCATATATAATGCAAATTAAGTAGGAGGTATTAGAAGTTCTCTAAATTTCTAAATGTATACTCTCTGAAAGGCTAAACTACTCCTAAAAAGCAAACGACCAACGGTGGAGCTAGGATTTTCACATAAGGCTATACAAAATATAAAGAAGTAAATACACGGGAAGGATTCCACATCTATTGTATATACATAAGAATAATCTTGACCTTGAATATACCATAAATATCTCAACTAATATGTATATACAACAACAACAACAACACACCCAATGTAATGCCACACATGGAGTCTGGGGATGTAACATATCCGCGGACCTCACCTCTACCTTTGTTGGGTAGAGAGGTTGTTTCCAATAGTCCCTCAGCTCATTATATGTCAAAGCTCAGAGCTTTACCAAAATCTCAAACAGACAGGATCAAAAGCCAACTAAAACCAAACCTTGAAATAAACTGAAAAACAGAACTTTCAAAAAAAATGTCATACCATTTTTATTGGTAACTAAAACAGCTACCTCTCCATGAACAGTCCCTTCAAGTGTAGCTTCATAAATTGACCTGAAATTTGAACCTCCACCAGATACAAACACTGCAAGCTTCTTCTTTCTAAGTTCTTTACTCACACCACTATCAGGAACTGTAATAGCTTCTCTTTCAATTCTTTGCAAACAATTCCTACACTGGAAAAATTCCTTGCTGGGGAAACTTTTAGGAGAAAAAGAAACATGGGGTTTCAATAAAACCCCTTTAAGGGTAAGATTATTTGAAGAAGAAGATGGTTTGAGCAAAATCTGAAAGAATGGATTTTTTTGGTTTTGAATTGGTGAAGTGGGTAAGGTAGAGGAAAGTCCAAAAGACAAATTTTGAGCTTCCATTGATATCGGAAGTGAACGACGGAGGTTGACGGCGGAGGTTGGCGGCCGGCGGTGGGGAGGAGAAGGGAGGCGGGAAGTGGTGGTGCAGGAGGGAACTTTAGAGAGGCTGAGTATTTACTAAATTTGCAAAGAAATAATTAACATATTTTTTATTTTATTTTTTTAAAACCAAAACTAGATAAATAATTCTTAGCCCATGATTTTAAATAGGGAATTTAAGATTTTCCTTCATTCCTTCTCATATTAATTATCTTATTTTGCTAATTTAAAAAAAATAAATTAAATTGAATTAAATTCGAACATACCTATTCTAGAAATTTTAACTTGACCTATAAGTTTAGAAAAATAATTTATGTTATGGCTTCGCACAATTTAAAGTATACGTCAAAAGCTTGATTTGCAAATGATAATTATATATATATCATAAACGTGATAGAATTAGTGAAAACATGAGAGTTTATACAAGTACTCATTCCCTATTTTTAGCATTGCTCAAATAAGTGTGTGACTATGTATACGCACTTATTTTCGTTCACCCAATTCTCAAAACAATGAAAGAAAGGCGGGTAGACATCACGAGTCCTTAATTTGTCCATACATCAGAAGCAAGTGTAATTCATCGATTCCATCAAAATTTTCTATATCTTGACAAAGATCACATGAGTGTGTAATTATGTTTCAACATAAAATGATATATTATTTTTTGTTTCAAATGCTTCAACATAAAATGACATTATTTTATCAATTACCTAAAATCCAACTACTTATTTTTAAAACCTATGGAGGAAAGTTGTGACAAAAAAATAGCAAATCCTTTTACAATTAATAGTATAATTCACCAATTTCATCAAATATTTCTATCACTCGACAAAAATCATATGAGTGTAGTCATATTTCTGATGCTTCAACATAAAATGACACATTGTTTATTTTTATTAGTTTAGTTAAATCTACTCGATTATCTAACATATGTGTTATATTGATTACATAAAATCCAACAACTTATTTTTTAAAATTATGGAAGAAAGTTGTGACGAAAATTAACAAAAAAAAATTACAAAAAAGAGTTCAAGATGATCTTTAAAAGTGAAATATTATTAATTGTAAGAATATTCTTACATCATAATTCTAAAAACATTATTAAAAAAAGTCAAAGATTATAGTGATCTATTTGCTCATATAAAGGTTAGAAATAATTTGTAGAGTTGAATTTGACTAAATAAATCGAATGTTTAAAGTGTGTTTATGAGTCTTCTCAAAAAAAAGATTTGACTTTCTTATTAAACCTAATTTTCTATCACGTCCATTTAATTAGTGGATTCGATTCTCTTAACCAAGCAATATAATTATTTAAGTATATACTTAATAATACAATTAAAGTCTCTAAATTACAGTATAAAAATACTAAAAATAAACACTAATCAACGGTCCAGATAACTCCTAAATTCCTTGTCATAGACCTTCACACACTTGATCACTCAGAAGCGAAGCTATAAATACCCATAGATCAAAAAAATAAAAATAATTAACTATTCCGGGATCGGAAAATAATTCTCCGCCGTGAGTTACCACTGATACGCCGCCGTGAATGGAAGGAGTAGGTGCCAGATTCGGCCGTTCATCAACTAGGTACGGTCCGACCACTGTATTCACCGGTCCGGTTCGGAGATGGAAGAAGAAATGGGTTCACGTCAACTCCGGCAAAAACAATCACCAATCAACCGCCCCTAACGGCGGAGTTAATGGCAGTAATGGCTCTCATCTCGTGTTTTTGAAGTGGACTCCGATTACTGCCAGCCAAAATAACAACAACAATAACAGTAGCGCCGATAAGGATGGCGATTCCAAAAGCCCCGATAAGGACGATGACGTTCCGATCGAGGAACCTCCCAAACGTAAATTCAAGTATATTCCGGTAATAAATAAATTATTTTTTAATGATTTTTACTGCTTATTATATAGATCATTTCTGTACTGTAGTGTATTTCAATGTTGAGCTATTTAAACAATGAACTGTTTATGGTGTACTTTTTCTTATTTTTTTAAAATTAAATATAATACCATTCTATTTAGGGAGGGAAATTAATTTGGTGGGAGAGAGCTATTTGGGCTTAAGGTCTGCGGATTTCGGATTTTTACAAAGGGGATTCAATAAATATAAATGTAGTGTTCGAGATTTGAACTTAGAACCTCAAGTTGAATTTTGAACCCACTCAACCACCAAGTCAATCTTTAATCTCATGTGTAGGAGATTCAAAATCTAGATATACATTAAAAAAACTTATATATATTCGGATGAACACCCTCTCGGACCCCTAGATCCGCCCCTGATCTGAACAAATCCTTTACTTGCATATCGTGTGGGAGTGCAAACTCAAGCGAGAATCTCATTATGTTTTGCACGATTTTTGGAAGTGAAATTAGTCCATTTTGGGAATCAACTTCACCAAAGTTATATTAGTTGACATCATTGGTGGTTTCTTGTTCTTTGATTTTGGTTATCACCTTTGTTTTTTATGCTTCGATTGTCACATTACTTTGTTGCGATTACTATTCTTTCCCTTATATATTATGTACACACTGCTCTCCTTCATAGTATTTTGTTGTTGTTAGTGTCCTCATTTTTGTATTCTCTTTTTGAAATTGCTTGGAAGTGTTTATTTTAAGTCGAGGGTCTGTCGAAAACAACCTCTCTATCTTTACGAGGTAGGGGTATGGTCTGCATACACTCTACTCTCCTTCGACCCTACTTGTGGAATTACATTGGGTATGTGTTACGTACACAGTCTAGTTACTTGAAAGCAAGGTACTGAACCTAGAAAACAAGGTAAATAGACAGAGATTTGAATGTATTGATAATTGATATTACTAATTGGGTTTTTGGAAAGAAGTGGAGAAATTTGTTTAATTGTGAATAAGGTTCACGGATTTGTCATGTTTCGTGTAGATCTGACATCAAATGGCATGGCCATGGGGCTGTTATAAATTGCTTTTGATTAAACACAAAAGCTAATTTTTGGTTTTAAATTGTGAGATTTGGGGATTTGCTAAGTTATTTAGGTTGGCAAGATGTGGACTGAGAAAAAAAATGTAGAAGTTACCAACTCGATTGAGGTGTAAGAACTATATATAACTGTTGTACTTCATAGGCTGCAAATTTTTTATCTGAAAAGTGGTTCTGGTGCTGGATACATCTCCCCTTGATTATTATATCATTTTTGAATAGTGGTTTTGCTACCTACCAGATAAAGAAGTAAGTTTTTGTTGACAGATATTTAAGTTAAGTATGTAAGACTCAATCTTTTCGTCTTGTCCGTTCTCAGTTGCCCATATACCACTTGTATAAAACATGGTGCAAGCAATAGAAGTACTCCTGGACATCCGGACATCCAGAACTTGTTCTTTTATGTCGCTTGCTGTTTTTTCATGTCAATGTGGGGACTATCTATACATCAGAACGGACAAGAAAGTTAACAACATAAGATTTCACGAATATGTTATGGTCAGAGTGAGCGTATTAGTGGAGAGACAGACCGAGGGTGTGTATGAAGATTGATGTGTTTAATTACTGATTCCGTTTTGTGTGTATGTGCGCTTATGTGCTTTTTGTTGGTTGTTTGAAACCTGAAGAGATGATTTAACTTGTAGATTTCCTCTAGTAGCTAGGTGAAGCCATTGTAATATGCGCCACGGTAGTTGCTTCATACTGGTCCGTTATTTAGTACCTCCAAGGTATGCTGTGAATATGTGCAATCAAAGGAGAACACTTACTTAGTTTTCAATAGTTTTCCTTCAGTTATCATAAACCTTCTCTTATGTCTGGTGGATGTAAGGAGGTAATGCCAAATTAAGTCACAACTGCTAATTAAGAGCATAGGGCTTGTCAATTTTCTTATCATAAAGCTTACCTGATCTTTCTTTTCATTTGACATTTGAATATTTTTCCTTTCCTGTGTTAGTAATCATCACTCGTCATTGATAAGGGTAGATACTACTCTCATCACTTATCACACCTAATACCGTATTTACCTTTAGCAGATTGATCTTGTTGTTGTACTTGAGTAATCTGGGGATTGCCAAAATGATTTTTATATATTTTCCCTCGGTCAGGATTGCTTCTAGTACATCAGTAAGGAAATAGTTCTGATTTTTGCCAATTGATAATAATTTCATATTTTCGTTAATATCCCTATAAAAAAAAAAAAGTGATAACAATTTTCATTTTTGAAATGATTGAGATAGGTTGCTCTGCTTGAAAATCAAAATAATGAGACATCAGACCAGGATGAGGATGAAGCTAAACCAATGGTGGCTGATGCAAATACTGGGGAGCCAACATCTCAAGCTGATGATTGTGATGAAAAACCTGACATCAATGATGTACCGATGGAAGAAAATCAGGTACTTTAAAACCTTCCACTCTCCCAAGGTGAACAACTTCGATAGGGAAAATGCTAAAGGAAAAAAGAACAGGCACATATTTGACTGTTGAACCATTTATATCTGTTTTTTTTGTGTTCTTGACTCATTATACAAAACAACCGGTATGAATCTGTTTAAATGTGATTTTGGGGATGACATGAAATAATGGCTTAATCATTTGTTTCTATTTTTTCCTCAACTTTGAATCACCAATGGACTTCATGCAGCTTAATATTTTTTGTGTTTGTGTAACTCGGGTTCTGTTCAATTCATGTTAACATATTTCCTATCTCCATTCTTTGAGCATGTTGTAGTCTTTTTGTGTTATCAAATTTTTGGTTGATCTTTAGACTACTTCAGAATAATCTGTCTAAAAGAACTATATCCTGCTATGGATAGAAACGGATGTGTTAATTGGTTTATTTAATCACAAAAGAATGAAACTCACCAAGAGAATAATGAAAGCCTCCTAATATGCCAGTAGAAAATGGATTCATCTGTCAAGTTTCTTGAACTAATGATGATTTTGGGGCCAAATAAGAGATGGAGATAGGATCAACATTTACTTGGGGTTTTCTATTGTCCCTTTCAAAAAGTCGTGATGCTGGCTGGAATCAGAAGTCGCTTCAAAGAACAGTAATATAGTGCTTCTCTTATCCTTCGATCGGGTAAAGAGAAAGAAATGCTGCAGGTTGGAGGGGGGAATAGAGACTAACATAGAGGGGCCTAAAAGAGAGATATTTCAGTTGATTTGAGGGATCAGGGATGGAGGATTCTGTTTCAAGTAACACTAATTAATTTTTTGATAGCAAGTTTTCCCCTTTCGCCTCTTTTTTCTTCGAAAATGAGAACAATAGTATACTTCCTTTGTTTTGTTTGTTCCTGGTGCTGTGTTCTTTAACTTTGCAAGTATAATATGCATGAGCTTCTTCTAATTGCGTTTTAAAACATCAGGATCCAGAGGATAAACCTCCAGAAAGACCAGATTTAAAAGAAAACACATTGGACTTGTCTGTGGGATTCATGGGTCATGAGGAAAACGATGCTGACTCGAAGACCATTCAGACAGAAGAGGATAAATTGGACAAAGTGAACTAGAGATGGCAGCGGGGTGGGGGGGTTAAGTCTTCCCCTTCTAAGATTTCACCCTCCCCTGCCCCGTTTAGCTCCGCTTTGCCCTGCCCCATCTAACCCCGTTGTCTTGTTCAGCTTTTTGTTATCAATTGTGTAGTTTGTTCAGCTTAATTATAGGCATGCACACTGTGTAGTTTATCTCAATTGTTTACTAAAGATATGAAGCACAAAAGTAATACCACAACTGGAGAACAATTTTTTTTTTCTGCAAATTTTAAAGTTTAGCTGATTTTGTTACTGAAATTGCAAGAAAGAAATGATAAATGATTCAAGCTTTGACCTGCCCCACCCCGTTTAGAACCTAGACATTTCTAAATCTACATTCAAGCCCAAAGTTGTTGCCTTCATTTATCAAATTGCCACATTAAACCGCGGTAAGTATCACATAAGTATGGTGGAGTAGAGCTACAATAAAACATACCCAATATAGTTTTACGAGTGAAGTTTGGGAGGGTAGAATGTACGTAGAGCTTACTCCTACCATGGCAGGGAGAGAGGTTGGTTCTGATGAAAAGCAAAAAAACAACATTTTCTAAGATATAAGTAGTAGCAATAGGAATTCAATAGTCGAAGTCATAATAGTTTATTATAAGAATATATATATTAGTCGAAGTTGAACAAATTATGATTATCAATTCACCATACCACAAAATATTGAAACCAAACTTCAAAAGACCGGACCTTAGAATTTTTTTGCGCTTTTCTCAATCGATAAAACACTGCAACCAGTAAGACGAGGTTGGAGGGTTGATTCTCTTTTATCCTTTTGATCTGATAGTAAATGATCACTTTTTAGATTCCATCAGTTACAAAGATAGAAGCAACATCAATAACTTCCCATCGGACACCCTACAAGTGTTGTCCTATTATTTATTTATTTGCAGTGCTACTTATCTTTCGAGTTGAGGGTCTATAAAAGCAGATTTTCTATTTAGTACGTAGAGGAAGGTCTGTGTAAATTGTTAGGCTTGGTGAATAAGCATTTTAACTTGACACTATATAAAAACTAGACAGAATGTGGAGTTTAGTCTACTAATCATATACTAAAATCAATATAATGATTCAGCTGAATATAAAAAATAGAATGGATTTATTATTTGCCTGTCAATCATACTCCCATTTGCAAACATATGCATATTCATGTCTTTGGGGGCAAAGTTGTTGCTTCATTTATCGAGTCAATATCTCAAAAGGTCACCAACTTTAAGAATTTATCTAGTAAATTCATTAAACTTTGTTTAGTATCAACAAAATCACTCCATTTGTATCAATAAAATCACTCAACTCAATTTATCATTAAAAAAATTAATATAGATAAATAAATTATTTTTATGCCAGATAAATATAAACTCCATAAATAAATATAATTTTATAAATAAACTTAATTAGTGAAAATTATATTAGGATATTACTATATAATTAAAAGGGCAAATTACAAAAATCACATACTTTTAAGGCAAAATTACAATCTATCCCTTAAAAGTTTATAATTACAGAAATCCCTCAAACAAATACAATAATATAAGCGCTGATACATTAATCTGATGCGCGAGATACA
>NW_006239071.1:708353-757223 GCF_000226075.1 Solanum tuberosum
TACATTTTATACATGATACACTAATCTGATGTGCGAGATACATTAATCTGATGCGCTGATACATTAATCTGATGCACGAGATACACTAATCTGATGCGTGAAAATGAGGGATTTTGGAGATTTGTAAAACTTATAGGGGATAATATCAGTAATATTTATTGGTAGGATAACGTTTATCGTGATACATTTTGAATTTTAAGTACATAATAGTATTATAATATTTATTTCATAAATTAAATTTATTCTTAAATATTTACATATTTATTTTGCTATGTCAATTTGTTTTTAATAATAAAATTAGTTGAGTGATTTGATTGATACAAAGGCTTAAGTTGAATCACTATCAGAAAAGTGTGAATTACATGGGGATTTTCTTGGGGATTAATATGAAAATCTGTAGGAAACTTATTTTACTGCAAAATTTCATACTAATCCCCAGGAAAATCCCCATGTAATTCATACTTTTCTTGTAGTGAATGATTTTATTTATTTATATAAAACATAGTTCAATGACTTGACTAAATAAATTACTATTAAAGTTGAATGATTTTATTGATACAAAGACATAAGTTGAATGATTTTATTGATATAAAATAAAGTTCAGTAACTTTACTAGATAAATTCTTAAAGTTGAGTGATCTTTTGAGATATTAACTCTTCTTTTATCATATCGCAACATTAACCGTGCTAAGTATCATAAGAAGTATGGTGGAATAGAACTACAACAATGACAACATATCCATTATATAGTTTCATGAGTGAGGTTTGGGGAAGGTAGAATGTATGTAGAGCCTACCCCTTACCTTGCCAGGTAAAGAGGTTGTGACACTTGGCTCAAGGAAAGCAAAAACACAATATTTATGAAGACATAAGTAGTAAATATAGGAATTTGATAGTCCTGATTATCCACATATCCCGCGTTGTACTCTTGTCTTTGCCCTAGATTATATATCGTCAAGTTTGTTTACTACTCTTTTCGTCTCCTTTTATGTCATGTTGCGCTTTTCGAAAGACAATTTGACTAATTATCAAAGTTAAATTAGATTACATTAATTTTGATATTTTAAACTAAAAATTTAGATATTCAAAAACTTTACGAAAAGTACTATAAATTGCAATTTTTGCATATCAATATGATGAAAAAATATATCATAAAATGTTAATCAAAGTTCTTATCGTTTGACTCTAAAAAAAGGAAATTTCTTTACCGGTAGATTCAGGTACAGTTTAATTTTATTTGCTATTATCGTGCTTCATTTTCCTTTAACGAATTAATGAAAAAGTTAAGAGACCATTAATGAACTAAATTATAAAGCAATCTCCATGAAAATTAATGAAAAAAGTTTTAGACAATCATATGAGCAATTGTAAAAATAAACAAAGAAGAAAATATGAAGCTAGTGTGTAGGAAAGGCTTTCTTCAAAATGATTTTCGGGACCCCATAAATTAATGACTTCCATGAAGTTGATGTTGATGACACGTTATAGCGGCAAATAGGGCAATAGTGACTCTTGTCTAACCTGGTTCTGATGCAATGTGTATGAAACATATGTGAACAAGGCATGCACACGGTCTTTTCACCCTTCAATTGTTGAAGAAAAAATATGTGTTCATACCAAAAACGCCATAATTAAAACTATTATACACAAATAAAATTTAAATATTTTTTTTCAGTATCGGTGTTCATAATTATTTTTTTTACGTTTGGTTTGTATTTCAATACAAATAAAAAATTGCAAAGACATCGACGAGAGGGAGTTGCTCGGATGGTAAGCACCCCTCACTTCCAACCCGAAGGTTGCGAGTTCGAGTCACCAAGGGAGCAAAAGGGGTGGGAGCTACTAGGGAGGGTAAATAAGGAAAACAAATATTCCTTTTTTTATGAATCTCCTATTAATTATCATTAATTTTTTCAAATTATTTACTACTAATATATTCATTTTTACCTTATTTATTTTTCACACTAATTAACTTTTACTGTTATTTTAAATCATTTTTATTTTATGAAAATATTAGAACTTGCAATTTTTACTGTTATAACTTAAAAGATAAAAGAATAATGTCATAACTTATAATTATTAATCTTATATATGTCAATTATAAAAATTTTCACATTTTAGACTATGAATAAGTCTAATGTTGGGCCCAAAGGGTCATACTCATCTAGCAATTAGAGGTATATTTGATCTTTTTTCACGCACGAATTATTTTTCAATTTCTTTGATTCTCATCATTTGAATCTCTTATTCTAATTTTATTTTTTTCTTTGTTTCATTCTCCAGGCTTATTAGGAAAGAAGTAAGACACATGGGCCTTATAACTCTACGCGAATGGATATAAAAGATTCATATAGTTGAACTCGACAAATGGAATTATCAACTGTCATTATTCACTCAATTACTTGTCTCACATTAACAGTGATATCAGAAGAAGTAAAACATCAAATTGCATGGAAGAACATTCAAAGCTCAGGAATTAAATGATCACAATTTTCATCATCATTCTTTAGCTAGCGCGGGTTGTTGCTCCTCGTTGAAATAATCATTCCTGAATCCAGAAAAAGAAAAAAAAACCAAGTTATAGTTGCAACAAAAATGTCTACTGAATCAAGAAAAACGAATGGGGTTTATAACGAAGAAAAAGAAGCTATAAGAGATGGGATTCCCTATCATGAACTGACTCACCGGATTTTTCGTGAAAGCTGGTATATGCCTGTTCCAGCCATTGCCACATTTACACTAAAGAGATTCCAGTTTTTCTGCAATTCAGAAGTATGGATTACAAGATAAAGAGAAAACGACATAAACCAAGAAGCTAGTAATAAGGATATCATGCATCAAAGTCATAATGCAAACTGGGATAATAAAGTAGATTCATGCCCCACAGCTTGTTTTGATTCTATTTTATCTGATTTGTCATCTGTTCATTGCAAATACTCGAGAAAAGTTTTTCTTTTTTGGGGACCTAAGAGCTTTTTTTACGCTTTTCTCTATGATAACACTGCAACCAGTAAGACGAGGTTGGGGGTTGATTCTCTTTTATACTTTTGATCTGACAGTAAATATTCACTTTTTAGATTGTGGCCATGTAGAAAAAATCTCTTACAAAGACGCAACATTAATAACTTTCAGAAGAGGAAGAGTATAAGACAGTAGTTGTGTAGGTGGAAAGATAGACTTTTTCTCTCTTCTTCCTTTTAACTTCCCTGTTGTCACCAATCAAGGAAACCCACCCACCCCCAACAGCCTCTGCGGAAGGAGTAAGGAGTTGGTGGCAGAAAGAGAGAGAGCACAGCTTCGCTTCAATTTACATGTATTACTCAAACCTTCCGTTGTGCAATTCTCTGTTCATAACTTCATATTCCTTCCCCAATCCTCACCTAGTGCTCACTTCAAACATCTTGACCTTGTCTAGAAGCTATACTCACTACCTATTTTGCTGCAATTTGATCCACTAAAAGCTACTTGAATGAAAACACTCCGCAAGAGCGTATAAGATAAATTTCCAACCATTGTTGAGAGTGCCATGGGAAGTCATTAGTGATGACACTGTACAAGTGTTGTACTATTATTTATTTCCTCTATAAGGTAAAGTGCTACTTTTCTTTTGAGCCGAGGGTCTATCAAAAACAGGCTTCCTACCCCGTAAAGGTAGGGGGAAGGTCTGGTGAAGTGTTAGGCCTGGTGAATAAAGATTTTAACACGATATGAAAATTAGACTGAATGTGAAAAGGGATTTACTTTAGTCTACTAATCATACACTAAAACCAACATAAAGATTCAGCTGAATACAAAGTACATGGATTTATTTGCCTGTCAATCATACTATCACACCATAAAAAGATAAACTTCTGCTGAGATTCAGAGTAATAATGAACTTACCGGAGTAATTACCAAGCTATAGCGAGACCATATAATTCCAGTTGCTGTAACCGCTGCAATAACCAAAGCAACTTACCTTATAATTAAAACCAAACAGAAAAGCCTAGTTGATCTAACAAATGGAAGATACTATATCATAGAAAGTTTAAGCTTGACGACAAAATGACCAATTATGCTTATTTACATATTTTTCTGGATTCATCATAGATGAAGAGAGAGAGAGAGTGTGAGACGTGAGAAATACCTATTTGCTGAGGATATGAAATCTTTTCTGGTGGTTTAGCAAAGTCTGCAATATTTGCAATACTGATGCCCCACTTGAAGGTTGGTGCCCAGAAATGAACTAGAAGAACACAACGAGCGAACAAATCAGTTAACAAAGAATATGATAAGTAAAATATACCAACCTGAAACCGCAAAATAACAAGAAAAAAGTATGTTTGTACACACAGTGCAGTAGCTATAGGAAAGCTCAAAGAACAATAGCAACTTTAGCCAGCCACTTAAATGATTCCGAACCTCCCAGTCATCATAGGAAAACATCCATACATAAAAACAGAATCACAAAAAAAGAGAATTGAAGATTTTTTTTTGTCAAACTATGAATCTGGCGATGAAGGACGAGTGATTATTTTTTATGACCATGAAGGACAAATGATTATCATTGATGTGCAGCAACAAATACATTACATTATCAATCAATCAATCAACTACACGTCTACACCTCAATCCCAACTAGCTGACATCAATCATATGAATGCTATATAAACATTTAGCTCTATTCAAGCTCATTTCATTGCAATACCAAATAATTTATCATAAAGTGTTCTCTAAAACTTGACATTTTCACACGTATCCCTGCAATGACCAATTTAATAAGGACTCCGAACAAATACTAAACATAACATAAGTGTGAAAAATACATTATGTTAATTATAATAGCATCCAAAGTCACTTGTAGATGTGAATATAGACTTTGCTGAAGCAGAACATGTGAATGGCTTGTTCAGCTTCAAACAAACTTTTTTTTAATGACTAATAAATCCATCTGGACCCGACCCTTTGGGCCAACCTCAACCTTCAAAAGTCGGGGATGATCCTCTACCCTTCTCCTCTTAAATATCTTAATTAGTTAGTTAGTTCGTTTGTTTGGCGCAGGTCTCAAACCTGTGACCTTTTTTATTTTTTTGGATAACCGTGGTGTCTAAACCAACTTACCCGCACCTCGACTAATTCCAGGAGATACTTATCACATGTCCATCAAGTGTTTGATTGACCACTAGGCCACACCATTGGTTGCCTCGAACATGTGACCTTAAGACACAAGTCCCTCAACTTTTGCCTTTTCCCCCAACTTTTAGAAACTCAATTAACAGATCTGTAAATTACAACCTCAATATTGGGACAATTTATATCAACTTTGATGTGCTATATGACTATATCATTCAACAAATGACAATCTAACAACCATACACAATAAAATTTCACCTAAAAATCTAATCTTTTTCTTTTCTTTTCAATTTTTCTCCAATCTCTCCAAAAAATAAACAATCAAACACCAAAAAATACACAAAAAAGTGAAAACACACACAGAAACAATATGGGATTTTCCCAATCAAGCTTCGATGATAAATTTCCATTTCAAAAGGGCTAAAAAGTAGATCTAAAAATCTAAGAAAAAAAATGAAAATTCTATTCAATAAATTGAAAAAAAAAACAGAAAATAATAAATAAAAAACTCACTGGTCTTTGGGCCAGCAGGATGATTCCATAGAGCCTGGAGCTTTGAAGTCGCCATGAAAGTAAAAACTCTGCTTCTGAAGATTCTCTGTATGATCTTCTCCGTATATTATGATGAAAATAAATAAAATTTATGTCGTATAATTAATGTGAGAAGATGACAAAACTAGTCCCTTGTTTTTAGAATATGTTTACAAATAGTCACCTAACTATATTCATAATCAATTTTGATTCTTTAAAGTCGTTTGATAGCTGGTCTAAACGCTCAGTTTCAAACCTCATGAAAGTTTAATAGTTGCGAGAAATATATTTAAAAAAGTAAAAATTATAAAATAAAATAAATAAATCTTCGAATGTGAGTTTTAATTTTGTCTTAAAATGTACTTCCTCCGTTTCACAAAGAGTGACCTAGTTTGACTTGACACGGAGTTTAAAAAAATAAAGAAGACTTTTGAATCTTGTGGCCCTAAATTAAAGTTATGTCAAATATACAAAATTGTCCTTTAATCTTGTGGTCTTAAACATGCCACGTGAAAAGTTGAAAGTAAAATGTTACCAAAAAAGGAAATGGGTCATTCTTTTTGAAACAGACTAAAAATGAAAGGAGACTATTCTTTTTTAAACGGAGGGAGTATTTATTTTGTTGAGTTTGATGATTAAAATTTGTTAAATATTGACGGAGATTTAATATATTTATACCCGATAAAATTTAGAAAATTAAAATTGATCAAGAATATATTTAAGTTAATATTTTTTAAACATTATCCAAACAAAAGGAATTATTTTGTCATTTCTTCCTTGCAATATGTTGTAGTATTTTGATTATTTTTTTGGGTAAAAGTTGTAGTATTTTGTTGACTTTAGTTATCAAAAGAATTTCAACTTTCTAATTTTAATCAATTTCTATAATATAGGTTTGGCAGTAACATTAAGTATTGATATTAATCGTTTGAGACGATCCATTTTTTGTGTGTTTGGGTTGGGGTATGTTGATTTGACTGTGAAATAGGAGTTTGAATGGGAAGATCACAAATTTGAGTTATAAAAAAAACTTTTTGGAGAAATATGTGATAGTTTTTTTTTATTCTTTTATGATTCGATCTTTCTTCAAACTCTATATATAACGAGAATTAGGTGCATCAAATAGTTTAACACTATATTCATGTATGAGCCAAACATAATTAAGTGTTGTTTGGTGAATCTATACTATAGGGAAGTCACATACCATTATAAGGGTGGTTGGTGAAATTTTTTGGAAATGTATTGCTATAACGTGTTTGGTGAATCTATATCGATTTGAAATTCATTTGAAGTGTCATGTGCACCTCAAATTTTTTGAAGTTTACTAGCCTAAAAACTTGTCAACCCTACTTGCTTAGGAACATAATATACATTTTCTTAGTGACTCAATGTCCTCGATAAGGTTTGCTCCAACATTGTATCAGGTTGGATAACCTATATTTGTCACGATCCAAATTCATATACGTATTATTCATTTTGATCTAGATCTATATAAATTTACCTTTTAAGCTACGCCATATTATACTTCAAAAAAAATATCTATACCTAGTGGACTTGAAATATTTCTTATTGAGTATTAATATTGACGTTGATTTAGATGTTTTATGATAAATATCGAGTATAACTAAAAAAAATTCTTTCATAAATCCATAATTATATTCTTCTTATATGTCTTAGCCTTAACGGACAAAGTTACCTGATACTTGTTATTGATAGAAAATGACATGTATCTCGTGAAATTAGTCGAGATGCATAAAAGTTAGTCTGGTCACCCATCATAATAAAAATAAAAAAATAAAAAATTCTTCATTCCTTTTAAAATTAATAAAGAATGCTCAATAGGCCTTTGGAAGGCCAAAGATGAAATTGGTTCCATTACTAAAACCCTTTCTAGTTCTTCTAATCACTTTTGGTTTCACCATTTTCTTTGTGCGACTCATTGAGCCAACAAACCCATCATCCCCCAAAAATTCTGAGGCCATGGCTAGAAGTTTCATTCTTTGGCTTCATGGGTTGGGTGATTCTGGTCCTGCTAATGAACCCATCAAGGGATTGTTCACTTCCCCTCAGTTCAAGAACACAAAATGGTCCTTCCCTTCTGCTCCTTCCAAGCCAGTTACTTGCAACTGTAAGTCAGTATAATTAATGTATTTGTTGTGTTGTTACAGTTTGTGGGTTGTTTATGTTTCTTTTGATTCTGGTGTGATCACTGTGGAATTGGCATTTTTGGGTTAAATGGTGTTTTCTTAATTGCATAAAGATTTCATTTTTGGCCTACCCCTTGATGTGGTTTGTATGTTACTGGTTGTGGGTTGTTTCTGTTTCTTTTGGTTCTTGGTGTGATCAGTGCGGAATTGACATTTTTGGACCAAATGGTAAATTGAGATTGCACTAAGATTCCATTTTTGGCCTAGCTCTTGGTGGGATTTGTATGTTACTGGTTGGGTGATTCTGGCACTGTAAATGAACCTATCAAGACATTCTTCACTTCTTATCAGCTTAATAACACAAAATGGTCCTTCCTTTCTGCTCCTTCCAATCCAGTTACTTGCAACTGTAAGTTAGTCTAATTAATGTAGTTATAGTGTATTACAGGTGGTGGGTTGTTTTTGCTTCTTTTGGTTCTGGTGTGATCACTGTGGAATTGGCAATTTTGGGTCAAATGGTATTTTCTTAATTGCATAAGGATTCCATTTTTGGCCTACCTTACTGGTTGTGTGTTGTATTTTTTCTTTTGGTTCTGCATTGATCACCATGGAAATGGCTTTTTGGGGCCAAATGGTGGCCTAGTGGTCAATGAAGTGGGTGAGAACCATGAGGTCTCAAGTTCAAATCCTAACAGAGACAAAAACACTAGGTCATTTCTTCCTATCTATCCTAGCCTGAGTGGATAGAGTTACATGGATACCTGTTGTTGGGGAGGTGGCAAGTATCTTGTAGAATTAGCCGAGGGTGCACACAAGTTGACACAAACAGCATAGTTTTAAAAAAGTAAAAATAGAAAATAAAGATTTCATTTTTGACTACCCTTTGATTGGGTTGGTAAGTGGAATGTGATCTATTACATGAGAGTCTTGAATTTGGTTTAGTGTTGCAGGTTGTGTGTTGTAATTGTTTCTAGTGGAATTATTTTTTTCGGGTTAAATGGTATAATGGGATTTCATAAAGATTTCATTTTTGGCCTTCCGCTTGCTGCGGTTTCTATGTTATACTGGTTGTGGATTGTGGTTGCATCTATTGGTTCTTTGTTGATCTCCATGAAGATGGCATTTTTTAGCCAAATGGTATATTGGAACTGCATAAAGATTTCATTTTTGACTATCCTTTGATTGGTAGGTAATTGTCATGTAATATATACTATTTTCTACGGTAACAATCATTCATGTACTTGTAGTGTTATTACAGGTTGTGGATTGTTTTTTTTCTTTTTTTCTGGTGTATTCACTGTGGAATTGGCATTTTTTTGGTCAAATGGATTTTTTTTAATTGCATAAAGATTCCAATTTAGGCCTACTCTTTGGTGGGGTTTCTATGTTACTGATTGTGTATTGTATTTGTTTCTATCGGTTCTGTGTTGATCATCATGGAAATGGCATTTTTTGGCCAAATGATATATTGGAATTGGATAAAGATTTTATTCTTGACTACCCTTTGGTTAGATTGGTAAGTGGCATGTAATATCTATGGTCATAATTGATTAATAGTAATATCTATACACAAAAGTCTTGAAATTGGTTTATAGTTGAGGTTGTATGTTGTAATTGTTTCTGTTGGAATTGTTGTTTTAGGGTAAAATGATATAATAGGATTGCTTAAAGACTTCATTTTGGCCTACCCTTGATGGGGTTTGTAGGGATCGAGGCGGAGTTGTTATTTTTATTGTAGTTGGTTTCAGTGTCTAGTGGATGGGATTGCTTACATATGTAGACTAGATCCATGTGCTATGGCAGATTGAATCGGAAATGTTGCTCATTTTTGAGGTGTGAATGGTGTTGTTATATATGGCGGGTCCTTGTAAGAGAATTTGCAGTACAAGGAGATGAGAGAAGTTGGTTAGACTAGAGTCTTTTCATTTCCCTTGATTTTTCATTCAATTTGGTAGAAAGGGGAAGGATGTTGATGGTTTAAGGGGGAAAGTTATCCCCAGGGATAGGGATTTAGCTTTTCGAGTGTAATTTCTCTCGTTAGTGAACCATCTTTAATAGGCAAAGATGACAAGCTTTAGCGCTTAACAAATTACTAAGATGAAGGCTCAAGACTTCCAAGGTACTGTTGAAAATAGCCTTTTGTTTTAATGAAAGTTATTTAACAAGAAAGGCAAATTGATACACCTAAGCAATTCTTTCCATGAAGGATATCTTTAGCTACTAGTGTAGATAACTTGCATCTCATCTGGATATACAGCAGATATCGTGAAGAAAACTTAGGATATTCAGTGTGATTAGTGCACAATAAGATTTGAAGATGTTAATTACAGCTTCTTAAGGACAAGATTAGCTTGACAGTGATTTAGGTACAATTGACAACGATGTCAATAATATTTTTGAAAAGAACATTCTCCATGAAGTTTATGATGTATCTAAGAATGGTGGAAGGGAGTTCTTAAGAAGAACAGAAGAATTTTAACTCCATCTTGGTTACTGAAGTACTATAATGCCAGTCTTGCTTTCTTTTTCACCGGACCTTTCTTTTTATTTCCCAGTGAAGGAGACTCAATTCCCCTTCATTGCATGTGTCTCCGTCATTGGTAGCATTGCCCACTTTTTCACTCTAATAGTGGTGATAATATATAAAATCTGAACTCTTTTCTTTCTTACTTTACTGCAGATGGTTCTGTCATGCCGTCATGGTTTGACATTCATGAATTACCAGTGTCAGATGTAAGTTCTTCTCTTCCACCTCCATTCCCAGTTGCCAAAGGCGCACTTAAGCACTAAAGCGAGGCCCAAAACATGTTGAGCGCTTCACCTCGCTTAATGTGTGCTTCAGTGTGGTCATCAATGTTCTAAGACATACTTTTCCTTGCCAATGAGAAGCCTCTTTTGAAGAGGCCACACTAAACAATTGATATTTCACTTTATCATATATTTTTTCAATTTCTTTGTTCATATATTTGTTATTCATGCTTATAATTATTATTAATCTTGGACTAAACATATATATTTATACTTTTTTCTCTCTTTGGACTTTTTTTAATTAGGCCTATGCTTTATTTGTGCTTAAAGCCCCAACAGACCTTAGAGTTCTTTTGTGCTTTTTGCTTTCGATAACACTGGTCACTCATTCTTTCATTATCTCTTTTCATCCTTTCTTTTCTCAACTTCTCGATGTAATCTTGCCCAGCTGCATTATCGGCAAGGATGACACTTAGATATCCAAGATAGAACTTTATTATATGGAATACTTTTTCCACTTAATGTATATGCAGTTAACAATAACATGTCTCATATAAGTCATATGCGACACCAGCATGTCATTGAATATTATGATATATGCCAAAATTAGTCTATCTTACCTCCATCAAAATTCTCTGCTTATGTTGTCCAAGAATTTCAGAAACAAAGACAGTTGTACTTGCGCTTATTGATATTGTCTCCTTATAACTTAATGTTTAATACCTTGTATCAGAGTTCGCCAAAAGATGAGAGTGATTTGCTCAAAGCAGTTAAGAATGTCCATGCAATGATCGACAAAGAGATCGAAGCTGGCACTAATCCTAATAACGTTTTTGTATGCGGATTTAGTCAAGGAGGTCTCTCTTTCACTCTCAGTTGCAAGTTTGTGCATTGCTAATTTAATAACGGAACTCACAAATTACACTTAAAATCTTAATTTTGTAGGTGCTTTGACGTTAGCAAGTGTTCTTCTTTACCCAAAAACTCTAGGAGGAGGTGCCGTGTTTAGCGGATGGGTCCCCTTTAACGCTTCTATATTAGAGCAACAAACTCCTGAAGCTAAAAAGGTAGTTGTCTGATACTAACTTCTATAATTTTCTAGAAGTTGTTTTTCAAAGTTTACATTTGTTATTCTTTTCCTTAAGTTGGTTGCTGTGACGGAATCTTCAGTCTGTACAAACAATTAAAACTTTCTTATTACTCCCGCCTTCCTAATTTAAACTCCGTGCACAGTCAAACTAAGACACTTGAATTGGGACAGAGGGAGTATGATCCCTGATCTGCTAATTGTTTCACTACTTAGGATGATATATGAACACTATGATAAATAAATTATCTATTATAAACTATTGTGACGTCAAATCTCACTAGGAGAAAAATACTAGGTGATATCTTTCCATTAGTTTAAGCTTGGTGGACATAGTTATCTGCTATCTGTGTTGGTGGGAGGTGGGAGGTAGCAGGTACCCGTGGAACTAGTCGAGGTGCCTCAATATGGCCTGAACACCACGGTTGTTAAAAAGAGAGAATTGTATGGTGGTGGTATTGTAAGACATGTTATTTCCAAAAGTTATTTTCTATTAACCAAGAAATCCCCGAGGGCTATCTGTTGCGTGATTCGAAACTCGGTGGATAATTTGTCTGCCCCTCTATCATTCTCCACTTAAATTCCAGGCATTTGTCTGTGGTAGGATATGAATCTGGACATGTTCCTCTTGCCGCTTGATTTGTGTTTCTTGATTAGTTTTCATGTCTTATAGTATCTAATATCAAAACTCTTTCGAGCAGACCCCTATTCTGTGGTCTCATGGTATGGCTGATAAGACCGTACTGTTTGAAGCCGGACAAGCAGGGCCGCCTTTCCTGGAACGAGCTGGTATGACTTGCGAATTCAAGGTAATCACTCGTGTCTCTCAAATCGTTCATCTTTACTTTGTTTTTTTCACAAACGTATCACCAATAAGCCATTGTTGTCTACCATATCCGTTAGGCTTACCCTCGTCTTGCTCATTCGATAAACAACGAGGAGTTGAAGCACTTGGAATCATGGATCAAGACTCGTCTTCAGAGCAACTCTTAAAGATCGAGTCGATATTCGATTCAAAATTCATTCTAGCAAACTCCTCCTGAATTCTCAAAACTTGTTGCTTAATTGTTTGTGTGGTGAACTTGCTTTATATATTACTACAAATGTGTAGCAAAGAGAGTTTGTGTTCTACTGTATTTTCTTTACTCAATTAACCACTATAATAGTTATGAAATATTGGACAAATAGTTGAAATGCTGTGAAATTTTTTGAAAAAAAAATTAAACTGTTGGATTATAGTTGGGATTAATGAGTTTTAACTTCTATCCATTGACATCCCGGTGCATTAAGCATCCTGCATTTACTTAGGGTCCGGGAAAGGTCGCACCCCAAAGGGTGTAATATAGGCAACATACTTTGATGCAAGCACTAGTGCCTCTTTCACAACTTTAATGTGTGAATTATAGATCACACGGAAATAATTTTACCCTTGTTTCAAGGTTGCCCTTCTTAACTTCGTTAATTATGTGTGTTTAACCAAACGTGACACTGAAAATTACAATGTAATTATGTTATAACGAACAAATATGTCAATGTAATTATTTGGCTGTTTAGTAATCATACCGCACTTCTAAACAGGCTCTAAAGAAACATATTCACTGTAATTTCACAAAACAAAATTTGAACGAAATAGAGTGTTTTGAAATATAAGAAATAATCGTAACACAATTTAAAAAGAAACTGTAAACATAGATAAGTCAAAATATGTGTACTATATTTTGAAAAATGATACTCATAATACTAAGTTTTTAGTAGCCATAATTACTAATTATGGCATATGATTGTATGTGAAGAAATAGTGGATTTGGCACCGAACATGAAAAAGAGAAAATCATTGCTTCACTTTTGAGTATAATAGAATGGATGGTACATCTCACCTCTTAATCAAAAATTTCACGTTTAAGCGCATGAATGAAAAAAGAAAATTCAAATAAATTTATTATATGTGAAAAGTTATTCTTATCATATAAGTTTTCAAATTAAGGAATTAAATTCGAAATTTCTAATTAAAAGTTGACATGTTTATAATTTTACTTGTATTCTACTTGTGATTGAATCTTATCAACAAAATTCTTCCAAAATTATATAAGTAATAACTCAAATTATTCATAGTACATCCAAAAGCTTTAGAATTTGCCAAAAAATAATAATGTAGTTTTTACTAAAAATAACCAAAGTCCTCCTCTTATTCCCCCCTTACTATAATGACACAACAATTACCATATATTTATTGATCCCTTTTTTCTATGTGGTTCAATTTTCTATCTAGTTTAATCTTTTTGCTTCAATTAACAATTTTTCCATTTCTAAATTGAGTATAAAAATTGAAGCAGATAAGTTTTTACAATTTTTTCTTGTAAATACTTATGTTTATATGCTACCAATTAGTATGTTAATCTTAATAATTAAAAATTAGGGTGAAAATATTTTTAATTTTAATTCTTTTTGGTGAATGCGCATTATGAAAGACACATATTTAGATATAAACATTCGATATGAACTGAGAATGTTTTGAAAACAGTTTATCTACTTTATAAAGGAAAAATAAGGCGTGTACATGTTATTTCTCTCTATACTCCATTTGTAGAATTACACTGAAAATGTTGTTTATTGTTATATAAACATTCGATCCAAATAAACTCTTACCAATTTTACATTGAATATATCATATTTCTTAAGAATGCATTCTGTCATAGATTTTTCCATCAGATTTTAAAACTTCATCTTCAAATATTTGTTTGGTCATAATATTGAATCAACTTTTATATTTTTCAAACTTTTTTTGTTGTAAAATTTAGCTCTTAGATTTCTTTTCTGGTAAAAATGCATCCCTTCATTGGGAAGTGAGAGAAAAGAGAGGTTAAATTCTGCAAAAAGAAGATTTGATCATTAGATTCTGTAACAAGTAGGGTCCAACCCAGAGCACTATTGACCAATCAAAATTAACCAAATAACCAATCAAAATTCTTTAAAATTGATGCCCTAAAACTCTTTAAAAAAAATAAAAAAATACTCCCCATAGGGTTACAAGTTGCAACCTGCCCCACCCAGATCACATACCCTACCACCCTAAAAAAAAACTCTTTGCTCTATTTTATAGTGAAACATTACCTAAGTGGCTATATAAATTAAAGGATAATGCTAAATGACCAGAAAATTTTGGTCAGAAATTTAAAAAATTATAATTTTTTTTTATTTTAAAATAAATTGATCTTTTTCAATCTTTAAGTTAAAATGTATTAAAGTTAAAAGGGTAAAAATGTTTAAAAAGGTAAAATAACATAGGTAAAATACCATTCTGGCCAAATTTTCTGGCCTTAAATACTAATATGCTACTCTCTCCATTTTAATGTAAATGATTTTAGTAAATTAGGTGCAAAATTTAACAAAATAATATTTTTTTAAAAGTTTATGATTTTAAATCTAAAATACATGTATTGATTTTTAATATTAGTCTCTTAAATATTTCACGTGAAATATTAAAATTACAAAATTGTTAAATTAGAGAAGAAGCATTCTTCCGAGAACAAACTAAAAAAAAAAAAAGACAAATAAACTGAACAGAATTAGAAGTTTGTTGACAAATTTATAACGAAAAAAGGGGTCAAAATTTCGTCTAATATATTGAAAATAACTAAAATTCGTCTTTATTTCATATATTTTTCGAAAAACATCTCTCTACTTGTAAAATTTATGTACACTCTAACCTCTTCAGACTCAATTTTGTGGAATTTTACTAAATATGTTATTGTTGTATTCTAAACGTTAGTTTTTTGAATATTAATATATATTGGTTTATCGATATATGGCTACAACTACTACTATATCTTATGTTTCATTTACTCGATTCCTATATTAAAAATAGATATTTCGTTTTACTTATTCATTTTAATAAATTAAAAAAGTTTTATCAACTTAATATCAAATAACTATATATTATATATATATATATATATATATATTAATTTTTTTTTACTAAGCCCCTCAAAAAATAATGTCATCAATTTCTATGCCCTATTTCCTCTTACCAAAAACTCTTCAAAGTCCCCACAAGCCACAAACCCTCATTCTCTCTTCTCTTCTTCTCTACACCACCCACCCTACCTAACATACCCCACCTTCAAAGCTCTCAAAAAAAAAATCCTCCATTTTTTTTTCCATTATCAAAAAACTATGAAGAAACTTTACAGAAAAGGCACAGTTCATCCATCTCCTCCTTTAATTTCTGACCAACTTTCATTCTTACCAGTTGCTATTCTCACTCTTGCTGCAGCTTTATCTCAAGAAGACAAAGAAGTCTTAGCTTATCTCATTTCTTGCTCTTCCGGTGACTTTTCCGGTAATCGGAGAACTACCCACAAGTCTAACACCTCAAACCCACCTCCTCCAACATCAAACCCTGTTTCCGGCGACTTTTCCGGCGAACTTTCCGGCGACTTTTCCGGTAATCGGAGGAATACCCACTTCAAGTCAGCTACACCCAACTCAGGTTCTGAAAAGTCCGGTGGTGGTACTGGTTCGAAAAGTTTTTCTGCCGCCGTACACGGCGGCGTTCATGGCGGTACTGACCATTTGAGCTCATTTAACTGCTATTGTTTCAGCTGCTATATGAGTTATTGGGTAAAATGGGATTCTTCACCAAATCGACAGCTTATTCATGAAATTCTTGATGCTTATGAAGATGGGTTGCAGAACAAAAAGGAAAAGAGTAAAAAAGAACGAAGAAACAAAAACGGTTCATCTCTGAAGCAAAACGGGTCGTCTTTGAAACAAAACGGGTCATCTAATGGTGATGTTGGGTCTTCTGCTGAGCTGAAAAAATCATCATCTGAGTTATCTTTGAACAAAAATGGGTCCGGGTCAGTGTCTGAATTCGGGTCGGGTCAGACTGACCCGGTTGAGGAAACTTCCGGCGCCGCCGGCGGTTATGAAGAAGAATCCGGTGGAGTTGAAAAGGGCTCTGTGAGAAAGTTTGTGAGTTTTCTTGGTGAAAGGATTTGGAGTGTTTGGACCTAAAAATAAAAAATAAAAAAATATTTTTTTGGAATTAATTTTCAAGAAAATATTTGAGGTTGGTTTATTTTTAATTTTTTTTCTATCTCCATTTCCACTTTAATCATCTCATAATAGTTCTTTTTTTGAATTTCTGGTCTGTAAAATACCCTTTTACTTCACAATGTAAAATATTGGGTAGTAATTTTGAATGATCACCTTCATTGGTTTTTTCTTATTTTTCACATTTTGTATATATCTTTGATGTTAAATGTTGCTTATGTAGTTATGGTGTAGTTTAGGTTAAAAAATAATGTAATTTTTAGTGAAGTAATTCCAAGAAATATTTAGGTTTATCTTTTTTGACCAAATGTAAAATACCATATAGTTGATAATGTGAAATATTAATAGATTGAATGAACATCTTCATTTCGGTTAATTTTAATTATGGTTAATGGTTTCTTGGATATTTATTGATTGTTGTATTAGCATTTCTAGTAATTATTTTGTAAATGGCAACTTTTACAATAGTTTAAACTTATTGATAAGTTTTATTTAGACATTTCTAATTAAGTCGTGGTCTTGTTGAGTGGTTGAACAAGAATTAAGCGTTGTTAGATATTTTTGGTCTAAATCATAAGATATATTGAGGTTATTATCTATAATTAAAAGAGTCAAGTGATTAACTTATTTACGTAATGGTACATAATAAAAAAAATCCAAAAAAAAAGATAAAATAGGGTTATAGGAAGGAAAAATGAGGAGTATAATTTAAAGAGTTAAAGTGGTTAACTTGTATTTTTGCAATAGACTTTTTGGGATATGGGAAAGAAAAATAGGGAGGAGATTGAATCGAACTCTCATCAATAAGGTGAAAATCTGTCTAGTTAATCAACAGGGCTTCTAAGATTTTCACATAATAATCACTTAAAAAACAAGTAAAAAGAGTTGTTTTTTTTTTTAAATGAACAAAAAGTATTTAATAAAAAGTTTTGCTATGTATTTAGATGCTTAATCGAAACAAATTATTAAAATCTTTTTGAATGAAATTTACATATGGATTTAAACCTTTATAATAATTTGTGCATTTAGAGAATTTTTAGGTCATCCATGGACGGTTTGAAATTAATAAAAAAAGGTGAACATATTTGAAATTTCTTTCTTGGATATAGAGAAAGGTGGAAACTTTTTCTTGTCCCAAAGAAAATAACAGTAATTTCTGTAAAATAATTTTTGTGCAATAATATTCAAAACTTTATACTATTTTTGTTTCTTTTTATATTTCATTTGGCTCGAGGAAACAAAGTACGATACTTTTTTAAAAATTTTGTCATGTTGCTAGGAATGACTCAGACACTCATGTTTCTAGTCCTTTTTGTGTGCCTTATTCATTTTTTTTAATAATGCACTAGTCAATTTTTTCTAATTTTCGGTGGCTAGAGTTACACTATATTTGTGTTGGTAGAAAATTAACATATATCTTGTAACATTAACAAGGTATATGCAGAATTTACTCTTATCTTATAGACCTAACTATCAACATAAAAAAATAAAAAGATTATTTCTGAAAAACTCTTGATTCAAAAGCTAATATAAACATTAGTATGCTTATTAAGAAAAAAAGCGTAGACAACAAAACATACTAGTTGTTATTTATTCCACAAGTTCAAGTATTTGTGGATAAAGTCGTTTGATACTCATATTAGGAAGAGATAATAAATATTTTGTGAAATTATTTAGGTGTCACCGTTTGATTCGGACATCACAATTATATCCTTGTATAAAAAAAAAGGTATAATATAATAATAGTACCAAGTGTTAATGTGGGTTTGGTAATACTCACTACCAACTTTGATTGAATATTTTGGTTGTCTATAGTAAGTTTGGTGTGATAAATGAACATAAAAAAAAAAAACAAGCTTCAATAAATCCAATTAATAGAACTTTCAATATCTTGATGTGATATAGTTATCTAATATTTCAATCTAAATATCTAACTATTTAATATTTTCTTTGTTTCAATTTATGTGGTATCTTTTGGATTTTCATATTCAAACAAGTCATTTTTTAACTCAGTATTTTTTCATATATCTTTTAAATATCTTGAATTATCAATTATTGTGATTTATATTACTTTTTATGTAATTTTCAAATATATAAATTTTATTTCAAAAAATATAAAAATTTCATGTCAGAATTTACAATTGAAAATATATGTCTAACTTTTAAAATTTAAATTATGCCACGTAAATTGAGGCAGAAGAAATACTATATGCAATTTGGCATTATCATAGTTTTAGTATATTCCTAGGGACACTTGGGAAAAAGAAAATGATAAAGTTGTCTCAATCTAATCCTTGAAATAATCTCAGTATTTCTTGTTAATCTTCAATTAGTATTGAGAATCTTATTAGTTGAAACGTATTTGCAAGTTGACTTATTTGTAGAATATTTCCCCCCTCTTTACCAAGTAAAAGACAAGCTAATATTAATGAATCGTAAAATTTAGACAAAAATAGTTAAACTTCAATTATATGTATATTCGTGTATGAAGTTAGGTGTTCTTTCAATTTCATCGTCACATGTCTAATTTTGAAATTGATAGACTTATTGAATATTACAAACTACTAATATGATGTAAATGATGGTCCCAAAATTAGATATTTATGCATTTAGAATGAACATTTTCTGTTCTAACAGACTTATCTGTGTGCAACATAAATCTAAATCAATTGTCGTCACGATAAATATATAAAAAAAGATTAATACCCAAGATCTTCTTAGCCAATTTTCTTCATATTTTTTTTTCTAATGCCTCTTAAAATAATTCTTAGTTCTAAATAAATTTACAATGATTATTTACATTTTACTTGCTAGAGTTCACATATTTATTTTTTCTTCCAAAAAATTTATCTTTATTTTTATTTTGTGAAAAAATGATGTCAACAAAGCATTAACAAGGTGGGCAAATTAAAGTTAACATGAATTAAAGCTAAAATATAAAGCACTAAGACACTTAATTCCAAAATTGCCTTTTAAATATTCTTCTTTTTTGAGTCTTAGCCTAGGGGAATTTGTTCTTTCCTTTTTACATAATTATTTAAATTCCAAGTAAGCTTTCTTTTTATTGTGTTTATACCTTCTTCTTTTTTTTGGGTAAAAATATCTTTGATTTAGTTATATTTAAATTTAGACACGCACATCACATGTTTAAATTCCAATGTTTGGTTAAAAATCAAATATTTGAATTAAGGGGGTAAAAGGGAATTATTATTCATCAAATTTTAAATCGTGCATTCGTAATTTTATAAGAAAATCTTGGAAAATAATTTTAAATTGTGCACTTGCAATGTCTAATCTATTTTTTTTGTGTTAATACATCTTTTAGTTATGCAGTTTTTAGGATTTGATGCGATTTTTTGGATGTCTTACTTTAATTTCTCTTACTAGAATTTAAAATTTTGTATAAGGATGTATTTTATATTACTAGCGTATAATCACGTTAGAGTTTATTAATAATTGAACACTTAAAAATAAATATTATACTAAGTCTCATTTCTCACGACTTAATCTAATTAAATTAATTATTGCATTACGTAAGAGCAATAATATACTAATTCTTACTGCTAAAAGTTGTGATGAAGTGGTATAATTTCTCCTTTATTAAATTCGAGATTTTGGATTTAATCCTGAATATGAAATCTTCTTTGATAGGAAGCGATTTACCCTTAAAGTGAAGTTTTTCAGTACTAATTCAAATTAGTTGAGTCCTCAAATACATACCGAATACTAAATTACTAAATTGAGAGTTAAAACTCTTAAAATTTTGAAATGAAGTCAAACAATGAACTAAACAATAATTAATATTGTTTAATAAATGTTTAGTTTGAGTTGGACTTATTATAATTTTATAACTAAGCATCATTTCTGAATTGATCATGCCTGCTTTTATATTAAAAAAAAAAGAAAAGAAATCAACTCATTTATGTTGGCTAAAGTAAGCTTAATAGATATTTTAAATATGATATGATATCGTTCTCAAATTAAGTTCCACATCATCCATTATCAAGATTTTATGGGTATATCTATTATTAATTGTGTTTCACTCGTATTATCCGAAGATAATGCTTCGCTTTACGTATATACATTTTAAATTACGTATAAAGATAGTAAATTAGTTGTTTTCATACTTGTCTAATCAATCAATTTATTAACTCTAATATTAGTTGTTTGATCATGTCCGCTAAACACATGTTCTTAACCTTGTGTGATGTTATTCATAGTGGCCGAATTTTGAATTCGCCTCTAAATAACATAAACAAAAACAAAAAAACAAAAAAGAAAAAGAAATTATATATTCATGTGTATCATGTACTATAACATAGTGTGTGGGGTAATATATTTATGAAAAAATAACATAATGGGTCCAAATAACACAACTTTATATGTTACAAAATAATATTCCAAATTAGATTCATCCAATTTAGAGTTTTGTAACTTTGTCACCACAATCACTTGACAAGATCTTATCTTATTGAGTTAAACCAAGAAAAATAAATAGGTAAATCAATAATTGTCACCATATCCAACAATATACTGCATGGAAGGAATCGTTATATGTAGTGACGGATCCAATTTTTTTATTAAATAGATTTTAAATATAAAGAAATATATATACACAGAAAAAATAAATAAAATTTAATATCTATTATATATAATTTAAAAAAATTAACTTCATATATATAATTTTCTAACAATGGTACTGTATAGCTATGCCTTTGACCATATTAGAAAATTATACTATTGTGGGAAGCGTATATTATTATAATTTATAATAGCTAAAACAACAAAAGCAAACATCAAATTCTTTAAAGGCTTCGTTTATCATAGCATAACATTATTTAAAACGATCATGAAAGAAATATGTGGTGAAATTAAAAAAAGTTCCGAATTGATTAAATTTTAAAATAGAGTCATCTTCTTAATCATAAAGAACGTTTTATTTCTAAAGTAAAACTTCTTGACAGAAATTCAAATTAATTTATCGAGCTTCAAAATAAATAACGAACCTCGAAAATTTCCTTTACTAAAAAAAAATTTTGATTTGGTCAAATGCAAGTTCTTCAAATAGAGACAAACCTGTAGTTGATCAACTAACATTTTCGGGATGTTATTTTGCCACCTTTGAATTCATGATGATTACGATTGTTAGCTTTTTCTCAAAATCTGCCTGACGAATTTGACTAAATTTTTTTTGGAATTTCAAAAAAAAAAATCCATAAAATATAATATCATAACTTTAAAATATAATAAATTTATTATTAATCTTAAAAATCAAACTCATAAAATTTAACACCAGAATCCACTTACGATAATACCATTGTTATTTAGACTGATGAAGTATGATTGACGATGGAGATAACATTTTTGTCGAATTTATACCACTTGACTGAATGTTTAGCAGACTTTTATTACCGATCATGAATAAGTACAGGTCAGAAAGGCTAGGCTTTATTGTACCAATCTTAATCAATAAGTATGAAGAAAATATTCGACCTGTTTTACAATTATAAAAATAGAATAAAATAAGATAGTAAAAGTCATTAATGGGAGTCTATGCATATAATTAGTCAATAAAAAGAAATGATGAAAAAGTCCAAAATGTATAAAACCTAAAAGACCAAGTCTGAGAATGAGAATTTACCAGAAATTAGAGTCAAGTTGTTGTTCAACAAATTTTACAATTGAAAATAAGTCAATAACAATATTGAAAAACGTGTACTTCTAAAGCATCTTATTTTAAAGTTTTTTTTTTTTACTTATATATTATTTGATAAATTATCCAAGACATGACTCTAAATAGCTAAAATAACTTAGAGGACGAGAATTAAGGTAGCAGATTAGTGGGGTAGACAAGCCTTATCTAGTTTTATTTATCAGTATTGTTATTATAATTATAATTACTTTCCTACTATCTATTCTTCATTTTTATTACTATATGTTGTTTCGTTTGCTTCAGTATCATATTATTTTATTGTTGATATTGTTCTTTTCTACATTATTTTCAGCACGATTTCTTTATTACTGTATTTTCTTTCCGTACTTTGATATCGATATATTTTACTTGAGCCGATAATATATCAAAAAGAACATAAAATAAAAATAAGACTGCATACACATCATTCTCCTCATATTCTAAAATACATCACTGAAAAGAATATGAAGCTTTAATTATTGAATCTCACTTTAATTAATTAATACTATTATTGATTTAAAATAAGCCAAACTTCAATTATACTATAGAATAATTTTATGATATTTTAATAGTTTGAAAAGACTCTATCCAACCACTCAAAATTTCCTTTAGCTGAACTGAAAGTTTACTAACTCTTAAAAAAAAGACACTTACCTACCAAATTCATTGCTAATTTATTGACTTGATTAAAATGAAATAAAATGGTTAGTTAGAATTCATCGCTATCATTGTTTTTCTTTTTCTTTTTCAGGTATATTAATGGTTTTGGATTGCATTTACATGAAGTAATATATGATCAATAAAAATTCATATAACGAACCTCTACTTGCTTCAATTTGAGGCATAGTTGTTGTATAGCACTGTTCAAGATGTAGTTGGCACACCTAAAATAAAATATACAATGAAATAATTTTATGATATTTTAAGTGATTCAAGATACCAATAATGTTCTCCTTGTAGAATCTCTCAGCTTATTCAACTAGGTAATCAAAAGTCCCATTACGAGTTCACGTGAATGGGACTTTTGTCCAAAAAAGATAGAGTTTTTATTTGCCAATGGATTGAATCCCCTCTAGCCTATTTTGTAATGCGTAGTTGTGCCGAGTCTATCGAAAATAACCTCTTTATCCCACGAAGGTAGAGGTGAGATCTGAATACATCCAACCCTCTCTAGACCCGAGATTACAATGGATATGTTATTATATCTATAAGTATTTAACTGTAAACTCACAGTAGTAAGTTAAGGTTGTTATAGAAACTCATAAATTTTAAATTCTAAATTCGCCTCGATATTCAACCAGTCAACAACCACCATTGTTATCACTGATTAGTCCAAAAAAAGGGAAACATAATTAGGTACATACATGAAATGCCACCAGCAGACCAGTCACAATAATGTTAAACATCACATATTTGATAACTACACATTAATATTTATATACAAGTTGTAATTTACTAAACCTATTGGAGAACCAAAAGGCTTTGATGATCAAATACAAATTACAATTATTTGTTTGGTAAAAAAGAGTCAGACATGTATAATTACAGATGAACTCATGGATACACAGCCTTTCAATCGTTCAAGAATCGCGTTCCGGCTGACTAGTCCTGAATGGAGGGTCAGTGGAAGGCCTTCCTTGATGCATTCGTCGTATTTCTCTAGAGCAGAAACGATGTCTGTGAAGTCTGGCCTCTTCGAGGGGTTCGCTGCCCAGCAACGTTTGATGAGGTGTGCAAGTGCTGGTTGACAACTGGCTGGCAAAGGTGGTCGTTCGTTCTGTAAAATAATGAAAAAACGATATAAAACGGATGAATGTTGAATAAAAATGAAAAAAACAGTTCAATATATCTATTAGCTCTGTCAGGCAATGGACAAGTTAGCTCTATAAATGTGTAGAGGTCCATTGGCAGAGCTATATTATTAGACCGAAGGGTGGTCAGTTGAACACCCTTCAATGGAAGATTATACTTCGTATAGAGAAAATTATATCAGATATGAAGGTACAAGAAATCAGTACTATGACCTCCTCCTTTTTTATTTCTCCATAACATTTTGAAGATGAATTCTCTTCTTATAATCGAAAATTAGGAAATAAACCCATTCTGAATTTAGGATCCTTGTGTTTTGTGCACAGTCCTATATTTGGAAACACTAAAACCTCCATGAATATTTCATTGATGCTTATGCACCTCTAGGGGACACAAACCATCATTAATTAGTGAAAGGAGACTATTGCTAGGTATCGGGAATATGGAGTTTTATTCCAAATGAATGACCTCTTGTGTCATGGAGCAGAGAGCATTTCGTAATTAAGCGATGCATTTGTAATCATTTTGTGTTCAAGCATGCTTTTTCCCACATCATATACATCACGAACAGGGAGGAATAATGAGAAAAAGAGCATTTCAAAGTCCTATGTTGCTCGGACTCTCCAGAATGTTGATACAACCATGTCTGACACTCCAAAATGCAGTAGTTTTGGAGGATCCGACATGCAGCCAGTAACATTTTGAAAGAGTCTGAGCAACAAGGTTTTCAAACTTTTCAGATATATTAATAGCCACTATCTTCTTGAGAGATTTTCAGCATATGAAACATTCTTATTGTGTAAAGAAGTCACGGTTGAAACAACTTTATCTCTGAAGAGCCTATTGTACAACGAACTAGAGTTCAGCTCAAGGCTGAGAAGAAAACAAGTTTCGCTGGTTACTCATCAAAGGACGGCATAAGAAAGGGTGCAGAAATACTCTTCTAAACAAAACATATTTTTTGGCTAAAAGTACTAAATAATGTCATCCGTTCAACAAGGTGCTTTGTATGCTTCCTCTACTTGTAACTTACAATGGGCAAAATTTAGCGACCCCGTCATCAGGTAACAAAGTAAATGTTAAAATGGAGGTCACTTTTGTTCTTGGCGAGTTAATTGAGCATAGGACAAGGAAGAATTGTTCTTGCTAATAAGTTCATCAAATTTCCAATGAATGGGAAAAGGAAAACAAAAATATGTCCAGAAGTCTAAAAGCAAAGTCAACCAGAAATTCAGTTATTAGAGAATCAGCTTTAGAACCTAACCTTCTCCGCAACAGCAAAAGCGGCTTGCACGGGTGTCATTCCTTGAAATGGCAACAGAGCTGTTGTGAGCTCCCAAAGCACAATTCCGAAACTATATACATCAACTTTGCGAGTATAAGGTTTTTCCTTAATCATCTCTGGTGCCATCCAACGGTAAGTTCCCATATTTCCTTTGGCTTCCCGGCACTGTGTTTCAAGACATGATGTCCCAAAATCTGCAACCTTGACACGCATTTCGTCATTCAGAAGTAAATTACTTGATTTGAGGTCTCTATGGATCACCCCTTGTGAATGAAGATACGCCATCCCTCGTGATATATCGAGAGCTAACCTCAGAATAGTTTCTATGGAAAGTGAATAAGGCTCTTTCTTGTTGAGATACATCCTCAAAGTTCCTTGTGACATGTACTCCATAATGATACAGTATACAGGAGGCTTTTTACAAGCAGCAATGAACTGTAGATAAAGAAGATATATTGTAAGAAAAAATTTATCATTTCACAGTAGATTATGCATCAGCGGGAGCTGCAAAAATTTACAGAATCCAAATTGATAGTCTCATTAACAGAAATAAAAATTTTGGACCTAGCCTCATCCGTTCCTTTGGACCAACAAGGGATAGTACATGAATATTCACATGTTGTCCATGGACTATGCTTTTCAGACTGATCTTAGGCCCTGACTCACCCTCCGTGGACAAACCTTGCAGAGGAACCCTTAGGTTTTCGGGGCATTGGATTCTCACCAATGTTGGACAAAAACAAAGCTAAAAACTTGAAAGATCCCACACAACAAAACTACTCAATGAACAAAACTTGAAAGATCCCACACAACAAAACTACTCAATGAACAAAACTTGAAAGATCCCACACAACAAAACTACTCAATGAACAAAACTTGAAAGATCCCACACAACAAAACTACTCAATGTTTTCGGGGCATTGGATTCTCAATGCCAGTGCCCGTCTCGGAAGCTTAAATAATCAAAGATCATTCTTCCTTATGAATTGCACTATGAGTCAAGGATCGCAAATTACACAGAACTTGATCTATTTTTCTCGGGAAATGCAAAGAGCTAATCACTTCCTGAATTAGTCTCTGGCTGCTTCCCTAACTAATGCCAGCAGATTTTCCAACGTTTTCACTTTCATCTCCAGAGTACTTCATCACCTGCTAGGCAGAGTTGGAGTAAGTGTGTGTTGGTAACGAGCCTCGTGCCTACTTGCCCACATATTTCATTTTTGTCTTTTCGATGTCGCTGATGGTCGTGGACAGCATATTAATTTTGACAACTGAACATAAAAGAGGGAAGATGCATTTGGAAAAAACCTCCTAGAGACAGAACGCGGGGAACTTCACCGGATCAGAACAAGGCCTAAAATCTATTATATTTCTGCCTTTTCAAGCATTTTGTCCAAATATTCAAGGTGAAGATAAGCTGGCGGTCAGAGAAAGTTAAGTATTTAGAACAACGGAGAAAATACACACGAAGGAGTATGTTCCTTAATAATGAGACAAATACTAGACATCAATGTTTTTGTGCTAAGAAGAACCATGTGTTACTACTACCAGGTGATGTCACAATTCTCTAGTTATTTGTGTAGCATATTTAGTTAGTCAATTCTTTAGTTAGTACTAAATGCAGAGAAAATCTCTACTATTCCAACAACAAGACTACAAGTAAACATGAGACAAAAAAACACTTTTTTCCATCTGCCTAAGTCTTGGTGGGAAGAATTACATAGACATCTATGCTACCGAGAGAAAACAAGTACACTGTAGACAGTGGCAGAGCCAAGAATTTTTACATGGGGATTCAAAAGTTTCAATCTTCCAACCTAAAGTAAGTTAAGCGGATTCAAAAGTTTGTATATATACCAAAAAAAATTATGTTTGCTCTAGTTGCGCTTTGAATTTACGTGACACTTTTTTCTTGACGAGAGCCAATTTGAATAATTTTCGAAGCTAAGTTGGTTAGATCAACACAATATTTTAAACTTAAAATTCAGATATTCAAAAACTATGTGAAAAGTACTATAAATTGCAATTCTTCTCGTGTCAATGTGATGAAAAAGAACATTTTAAAATATGTTGGTCAAAGTTAAGCAAGAAGTGTCACATAAATTGAGACAGTGACTACGGTTTCCTGACCCTTTCACTATAGGATAGTCAAGGTGTGTGCAAGGCGGCCTGGACACCACCCTCACGCAATAAAGACACATACAAATAAACATGATAAACTACGAAAAGAGCATAACTATCATTACAAGTAAACACAATAAAAGATCATAAAAATCATCATTCTGTAATGTAAAGGAACTGCAACCTGCACAATGTTGAGATGATACAAACGCGAAAGCAGACGAACTTCAGACTTGAATTGTTGTTCAAGCATAGCTCTAGTTTCCTCCTTATGAGTTGGAATCCTCACCATTTTCACAGCAACTGCTCTTTGCTTGTAAATTCCTCTATAAATCCTGCTATGTGCACCAGAAGCAAACTTGTTACCTATAAACAACTGAGACAAATCAGCTGTCCATTCTTCTTGATCCTCTTTAGAAACTTCCCAACTTTCAACATTATCAGATTCTAATATCATTGACCATGACTCTAAACTATCAAATCTTTTCTTATCCATTGTTTCCATATCACAAAAACTCCACTGAGTTCTTGAAGATGATGAAGGCAATTCTAATGTTTTACTCTTAGACCTTCTCAGCCTAAAAGGATTAAAACAAGTAGCCATGGAAAAAAGATCCAAAAAACACAAAAAAAAAAAAAAAAAAAAAAAAAAAAGTGTCAAAACTCAAAACACACTTTCAGAAGGTGATTTTTCTTCTGAATGTGTGATTTGATTTCAAGAAATGCATGAACTGATTCAGAAACATGAGTTCTAAAGGGTAATCTTAAATTCATGAATCTATCAAACAAGAACCAAAAACAAAGGTAACCATTAATCCATACACCAAGAAAATGAACTTTCCATTACAGAAAACTTTGCATGATTAAGTTAAGGAAAGTGAAATTCCAAGCCCATGGAAACCAAAAAATATTACAAGAAACAACTATGAAAAAAGAATGAATGATAAAGAAAAGGCAAAAGGGGTTTCATTGTAACAAAAACAGAAAGATGAATAGTCATAAAAATGGAGTCTTTCTTACTAAAGTTCACAAATTAAGGTAAAAGGGGTTTCAAGGTGACAAAAACTGAGATCAATAGTCATAAAAATGGAGTCTTTTTACTAGAAATACAAAAACTGAGTTCAATAGTCATAAAAATGGAGTCTTTTTTTACTAGAAGTTACAAGAAACAGCTATGTAAAAGAATGGATAATGAAGACAAAACAAAAGGGGTTTCAAGGTGACAAAAACTGAAAGAAGAATAGTCGTAAAAATAGAGTCCTTTTTCAGGAAGTAGTCTGTGAGAATGGCAAGACTCTTTTGCAATAGTCATTTTGGGAAAAGTGAGTAGTTTGGTGTTTTTTGGGGCAGAGAAAGATGAATGTCAAAGCACTGATTTCAGGGAAATCTCGTGAATCCTTGGTTCAAAGATCAAATTAAAGCTTTTCAAGACTTTGACAGAGAGAAAGAAAAAGGAAAAAAGAAGAAGAAAGTTTCCCTTTTAGAGTGGCCACATTGTTAAGACTTAAGAGTCACAAATTTTAGAAAAATTATTAGTTTATATAAACATCACTACAACTTCTATTTAGAGAATAGACAAGTGAGACTTGCTCTGGTGAGCACTTTCACCTTCCATCGATCGATTGAGGATTTGAGTTTCAATATGAAGAGCTAGTGGAACACTATTGATCCCTAATGATGGAGTGAAGTGGGGAATTTTTTAATTTTTTTTTAACTAAAGTGATAAGTATGTGGAGTTAGGAGGGGCAAGGGTATTAGTTCAAACTTCTTTTAGTGTTTTTGTTATTATTATTTCTTAAAAGACTATATTTACATAATAATGTTAAGTGTCAATAAAGAGCCAACGATCCATATATACATGTAGTTAGATTGATTGGTAGGGAGCTATTACGAGTATTTGCTTATCATACATCTCTGTCAATAAGTATTATTGGCAAATACGGGAGGAGTTGCTATATTTTTGCTTCTTTCTTAGCTAGTAAATCCGCAACCTTGTGTTGTTCCACATTAGTACAGATATATAGTTTCTTATATAAACTACTTATAATATCTTATATTAATCGAAAATAATAAATATATCGAAAATAACTACTTAACTAATGTAAGTTGATACGAACATCATTATTATTTAATTAAAAAAATATCTCATTATTCCTTTGCATTTAAGCCAACCTACAATTCCTTCAAAGAAAGATTTTTGCAGATCCTCTTAGTTTGGAATTTTTATAACTATGATACTTCCTATTCAATGTGGGGATAATGTACCTTAACTCATTGAAAAATTGATTTAATTTCTTTATGGACACTGCCATGAAATAAAATTGTTGGGACCAAATGGTTCATTTAATATTGTCTTATACATAGATTGTTTCATATTTTATTTTATTTAGTTTCATTCAGTGTTTAATATCCGTATTGAAGCCTCGATTAATCTAGATTCGCGTTGTAGAAGGCCCATTAAAAGAAAAACTCTCCCTAGTTACTAGGATCCCTTCTTTTACATACTTGAGGCCCAAACTCAAGATATTTGTTTAACTGTGGATGGATCTTATTCATCCTACAACAAACCTCTTATGATATTTTTTTAAAATTTACCACGTAGCATGTATTCGTTCTTTTTTAAAAATCCACGTCGATCTATCTCAAGACATTTTTGAATCTAGCTTAAGCACCACTTTAATGGACAGACAACTCAATCCTTGGGACAGAAAGATATAACTTGATTATATTTCATCTCTTTGATAAATTTAGTAATGATCATAACGACCCTATTGTTCCAATGGAGACCATGCCATTCACTAAAAGTGGTGGTTATGTGAGGTCCTTTTCATGTGTAGATAGTCCATGAAGAATTTGATTGGGCTTGGAATTGAATCTAGGCCCATATACTAAAGGCTCTTGATGTTATCTGGGCTTGAAAGAGGCCCAATTAAATCTCAATAGACCGGTCCGGTTAATTAAAGGATTAATTACAGAAATTTCACATTTTAGTTTGCTTATTACCATTATCCCTTATAAGTTTTACAAATCTCCAAAATCCCTCATTTTCACGCATCAGATTAGTGTATCTCGCGCATCAGATTAATGAATCAGTACATCAGATTAGTGTATCATGTATAAAATGTACATCAGATTAATGTATCATGTATAAAATGTAAGGTATCTTACTTAACGATTAATATATCTCGCGCATCAGATTAATGTATCATCGCTTATATTATTGTATCCGTTTGAGGGATTTCTCTAATTATAAAATTTTAAGGGATATATTGTAATTTTGCCTTAAAAGTATGTGATCTCTGTAATTTGCCCTTAATTAAAGTAAGGTAAAGTGCACGAATAGTCGATTTTGGGATCCTTATTTAAGGCATAGCCGAGTTTAATAATCTTATACTAAACTAAGCACAACCAAAAAAATATATAAATTATAGTTTAATTCTCTACTGTGTTTTTATTTAATTAAATCAATGTGATTTTCTATTTACGCAGATTATTTTAGTTTTCTATAAAAGCACAATGAAATTTAAAAATAAACACTATTATTGATATCAATTATTGTATTCTTTTTTGAATTCCAAACATAAGGTACAAATAATATATTTCTTATTCCAAATTTTAATTATGGTTTCCCCACAAGTCCCCACAAACTGGTCATGTCCTTGACATCATTATTTGAAGCATATAATTAGCTCATGTTATTTAATAGAATTAATTGAGTGATAATAAGTATTTAAGTTTTTTTTAAATGGAACTATTATTCACAAGCTTATTAGATCAGAGAAATCGATATTATTTTATTTAGGGAAAAGGGACAAATTTACCGCCGAACTTTGATAAATGGTATGTCTATGCCCTCCGTTATACTTTGGGTCCATCTCAGCCCCTGCCGTCCAATTATCGGTACGCACATGCCCCTCTCACTAACGGCCCCCTCATCCTTTACACGTGTCGTAATCCTAATTAACTACCCATTTGATCATAATTTTTAACCCATAAACTAACCACCCGCCCCATAAACCCATACCCACCCGATTCACTCTAATATCCTAAGTCAATTAAAAAGAGATCTAAGAGGTCACGGAGTATGGATCGCCAGCCGACTGAAGAGGAATATTTGGCGCTTTGTTTGATTATGCTTGCGCGTAGTGATGGCTCTGCTAATCAGGTACGATCTCTACCACCGCCGGTGCCAGTGATGAAAATCCACACACCGTCGGAGAAGATTGAGGAGAAGATGTTGTATAAGTGTTCGGTTTGTGGTAAGGGATTTGGATCTTATCAAGCTTTAGGAGGACATAAAACTACTCATCAGAAACTCATCGCCGGTGGCGGCGGAGGAGATGATCAGTCGACTACCTCAACTACTACTAACGCTACCGGAACTACTAGCTCCGGTAACGGTAACAGAAGTGGAAGGACTCATGAGTGTTTGATTTGCCACAAGTGTTTTCCTACTGGACAAGCTTTGGGAGGACACAAACGGTGTCACTACGACGGCGATAACGCTAACAGTAGCGTTAGCACTAGTGTCGGAGTTACGTCGGAGGAGGACGTGGGGTCTACAATCAGCCACCCTGATTTTGACTTGAACATTCCGGTGTTGCCGGAATTCTGTCCTGGATTTGGTTCCGGCGAGGATGAGGTAGAGAGTCCACATCCGGCGAAGAAATCTCGGCTATCTCTACCTCCAAAATTTGAATCATTCCACTCAATTCTCATTTTTCAACTCTCAAATTTTTTGTGTTTTTGATTTTGTAGTGATTGAATTGAAAATTGACAGAGAGAAATGAGTAGAGTTGGTGTAGAATTAATGGAGATTGAAAAAGAAGTAACGGAAGAGATGAGAGATGGTGATGATGAAGTGAAGAGAATATGGAATCGGGTGGGTATGGATTTATAGGGCGGGTTGTTAGTTTATGGGTTAAATATAATGGTTAAACGGGTAGTTGATTAGGATTACGACACGTGTACAAGATGAGGGGGCCGTTAGTGATAGGGGCATGTGTGTACTGATAATTAGACGGCAGGGGCTGAGATGGACCCAAAGTATAACGGAGGGCATAGACGTACCATTTATCAAAGTTCGGGGGTAAATTCGTCCTTTTTCCCTTTTATTTATAACAATGTAATTCTGCCATTTTAAATTGTATGTTTTTTATCTATAATAAAACAATATTATTGATCTTAGGTTGTAGATCTAAATTATATTTAATTTTGACGAGGGAGTGTTTTACCTTTTAAATAGGAATTAAACAAACTAATTTGACCATTTCACATTCATATTTATCTAATTAAATGACATGTTAAATCGAGATAGAATTCGAGATTTTAGTTTAATGAGTTTGACTTTGAATTTTTTAATATTAAGTTGAATATATTTTAAATATATGAACTTGAATATATCACGATCCACATAATTATTATTTTTAGATTCAATGAATCTGATGTCAGAAACTTAGTACACTTGAGAATTAAAAGGTGTTTATATATATATATATATTAATTAGTTACCTTAAGCAAGCAAAAGATTATCCTTCACTTGTTGGACATAAGATTTGAAAGTGATTGAAATAACTTGACAAGTTGAAAGTTTTAAGATAAAGTAGTATAATTATGCTTCTTTATGTATTAACTAGCTTTAGGAATATATCAAATTTATTTTGTTATTTTGATGATTTCCTTTTTATCTTTAATATGTCTTTCATTTTAATTTAACCTTATATACAACAACAACAATAATATTCCGACAAGTGATATTAATTGTTTTCAATAGACCATCAACTTAAATAAAATCAACCTTATATCCTAACCCAAAAAAGTAATTAGTACATTACTTCATTAATCAATTCAAAGTTTGACATATTGGGAGACTTTAATTTCAAACTAAGATATCATCTCCAATTGCTTTTATTATAATCTAATTTTAAATGATCACATTATATTTAATAACCTATTAAGACAAAATTAATATTTTTTAGGTTCTATTATTAGTATATACAAATTGTGACTTCTTTTTTCCCCCAAAAAGTCTATTCATTTAATAATATCAAAAAAGGCTTACAAGTGGCAATTGCTTATTTGCTACCGACACAAAAAATAAAATAGAGAAACAATTATAAAGACATGAAAAGTAATCAATATTTTTTTTAATTATATAAATAGTGAATCAATTAATATCAAACAAAAAGAACCAAAAATTGAATGGGTTATACTAACAATCTTCCAACCTCAAAAATAATTTATAAATAAATAAAATAATATATAAAAAATATGTTTAGCAACCTCCTAGATTGGAAAAAGACAGCACATGTTGTCTACAATTTATAGACAGGGACACACATGTCAATATCATTAATCACATGTCCATCTTTGTATTTTTAATCCCTTATTTTGTTGTTTAGTACTTAATTAGAATTAATTAGTACTACAATTAAAAGCATGATGAGGTGAATATACCTTATTTAGTTTAATTATGCTTTAATCATTTCTAATCATATGTACTTCTATAATTAAATTGCATTCATTGAGATGAGTCAAGTTGATCAACTTTTTACTTCTTTAACTATTACTAGTGTTCTCTTTTTTTTCCCGCTTTAATCATTTGAAATTCGAAGTTTATTGATTAGATTAATTTGAATATCTAAAAAGCTCATATAATTTTTTTTTGAATCATTTAGTTTTATAAGTTTTCTATGCCCAATATTGAATTTAAACCGTTATAGTCAAAGATTTCTTAAATTTTCTTCATGAACATAATTTAAACTCGAGATTCGATTTAAGGAGAATGATCCTCACTATTTCATCATATTGATCGCTCTATTCTTGACTATCCAACGTTCACTATGGACATGATAACCAATACATCAAACCGTTCTTCACCATTCTTTAACGTCCACATTAAATATGATCTGAATTGCCTTGCATCAGTTTGAACTCAATTAACATATTGGTTTAATAGGGGAACGATCCAAACCTTACTACAATCATAGGTCATGAAATGTAAACTTCGAGATGTTAAACTTTCTGATTAAATAATCAACATGTTATTCTTTAGAGTAACTTTTATCTGTTGAGCATCGGGTCATTAACATATTATGTTTTCAGAGTAACTTTTATTTGTTGATCGTCGGGGCAATTATTTTAAAACACTTAATTTTGACTATAATGCCCTTTTTTGTTTTTTCTCACCCTCTACCCCCACCCCCACACTCCCCACTCTCCATTTCATCATCTCCTTTTTTTTTCTTCACTCTCAAAAGCTTGAACACTTACTTTCTGCAAAGCTTAGCTTTTGGATTTCTCATTCTCTACATATGGAGGACAAAAAAATGAGTTCTCGAATCGGGTCACACCAGCTGAGAAACGGGTTATTCGTCTCGGGCCGACCCGAACAGCAAAAGGAACGACCCACAGCTATATCTCGCGCTGTTCCGTACACCGGCGGCGACGTCAAGAAGTCCGGCGAGCTTGGGAAAATGTACGGCATCGACATGTCGACTGGGGACCACCATACGGGCCCACCAATTCTGAAAAAACCATCTTCGAGGGCTTCATCATCTTCTCAGCATAACAGTGGATCCGTAAGATCCGGGCCGAATTCGGGTCAAATGGGTGGTCACAAATCCTCCAATTCCGGCCCGATTCCCAAGAAGTCCTCTTCCGGTTCCGGTCCAATTCAGCCAACGGGTCTCATTTACTCCGGTCCGTTGAGTTCCAGTGCCGGTAGGAGGTCCGGTCAGCTTGAGCCGACAATTTCGTTCAAAAAAATAGTCTATGGCTCCTCTGTTACTAGCTTGAGTGGTGATATAAAGATGGGTTTCAATGTTTCAAGAGTGGCAATGTGGGTGCTATTCGTGGTGATATTGATGGCTTTAATGGCGGGTGCTTTCGTGATGGCAACCGTGAAAAAAATCGTGATTTTGGTGGCTGTTGGTGCAGCTGTAGCTCCAATTTTGATGATCTTGCTGTGGAATTACGCGTATAAAGAGCGAGGCTTGGTGGAGTTTCTAAGAAGATATCCTGATGCTGAGCTTAGAGGTGCTGTTAATGGACAGTTTGTGAAGGTTACTGGGGTAATTTCAAACTCATATGTCAAAATTCAATCATATCATTTTATTTCTTATTTGTATTTGATATTTGCTAAATTTGGTTTGGTGATGTTGAAATGTGTAAAAATGTTTTATTAAATGTAGTAATGATTTTGTCATTAGGTGGTAGTTATGGTTGATTAGTAGGATAGATGTTTTGGATGATAGTATTAAGATTGTCATTTACCATATTGTCCTTGGAGGTGATGATGACCATGTGTTGTCCTTGCTAAGCTTTGATTTGAGTAGGAGAAAAATTTTCCATATTGATTTTGCCTTAAGTCACCTAAATTATGCTTAAGGAAGTGTTAAAGCAAATAGCTTTATCGGTGTCTTAAGATTGTCAATTACAATATTGTCCTTGTGGGGGATCTCTTTGCTAAGCTTTGATTTGAGTTGGAAAAGAATTTTCTTGATTTTGCCTGAAGTCACCTAAATTATGCTCAAGGAAGGTGAAAACACATAGCTTTATCCGGTGTCTTAAGATTGTCAATTACCATATTGTCCTTGGAGGTAACGATGACCATGTGTTGTGGAATCACTTTGATTGTTCTTGTCGGATCTTTGATAAGCTTTGATTTGAGTTGTGAGGTAGAATTTTCCGTATTGATTTTACGTGAAGTCACCTAAATTATGCTTAAGGAAGGGTTAAAGCACATAGCTTTATCTGGTGTATTAGTCTTGCAAAGCGTTGGCTGCAGAGTACTGATCTGAAGTTACTCAATTCTTATTGCGGATGAGTTGTTTAGAAAGTGGGTAGATAGGAGTTAGGACAGCATGATGTGGTAGAAAGGGGGAATAAATCGCTAAGTGTACTTATCCACGAGTTAGAAGGTGAGAAGAGGGACGGAAAGGAAAGAAGATAGTTAAGGAAAAAATGATATGATAAGTGGATATGTACTGGCTGCTGATATATATACTTTTTATGCAGTTTTAATAGACTGTTAGTTATCTATAAAGACGATATTTGAAGATATATGATGAACAAGAATAAGAGGGTTAGAACTACCTTTCTGATATCTTGTGTTCTTTCGTTACTTATTCAACAGAGAAATACTTCTTATCTTCTTATAAGTTTATTTGTGCTGCCCTTTCTTTTCTTCTGATACAAGAAAATAAGTACTGTTTTTTCATGGCCGTCCTTTAATTGTATGCAGCGTTCAGGTTCTAATTATCTCTTTGTTTCCTTTATCCAAAATGTATTTGTTGTTTTTCTTTAGTCCTTCATTGGGATTCCTATCCTACCTAAAACAGGGAGAACTTATGCTTCTTTCTTGCTTGCTTATAACCCTTCTAACCCCTCTAGCCATAAACGACATCAAGTTCTGCTTTCACAATAACTTGATAAAATGAATAAATAGGTCTTATTATTGTATTTCTATAACCCCCTCATGTAGTGGTTTTCCGAAATGCACATTTGCCAAATATGATCCACCCTTTCCGGAAAAAGGAAAAGAAAAAAATAACTCTCCAAAACAGCCCAAAAATTGGAGAACTACTTTTCTTTATATGAACAGAGTAAAAAAAAAGGTGTCAAAGTTAGCTTTTAATGTGGTGATCCAATTATTGTATAGCATGTGTGTATATTATGGTATTTGAGTAAAATCTAGATAAATATGTGTCCCCAAACTTTTCCTATTTCTACGGTATTAAATTCTTGCTGCATTAAGTGAAGCCGTTTTCTTGGACTTCATCTTTGAGTTGCTATGGGAACCATACCCCTCATGAATTGCAAATAATGTTGGAAAGGGAAGCTTCGTTATAAGTGTTATTTAAGGACTTGCTGTATTCAGCTGGACACACTAAGTACTCTCCCTGTGCTTCTTGTTGTTCCGAGCCTCCAAATATGGCTCTCTGTCCTTGTTAATTTGCTCAAAATTTCAGTTTGGATTGTCATACATAATTCACTTTTCTAATAGACACCGCAGATATTGAACCTAGGGAATCAGAAACCTACGATTGTGATCTTCTAATATCCATGTTTCTACTCCAGAAGATGTAAATGAATCTTATGTTTAAGTCATGTTTAATCTTCTTAATCATTAAGTATAAAATAATCACGTTTTGATGTTTGGAGTGTGATAGAGTTGACGACACCTGCTAGAATTTTATTCTTTCTTTGGAATTTAGATGGAAATTTATTAATTCTTCTGAACTTTTAGCGGTGAGAACTTTTAGACCGTGTCAAGCCTTGGTGTCTTGTAAAGGTGGAAAAGATCGGACTGTAGTTTGTTACTTTGTTTTATTTTGTAATGTTCCTTTTAAAGTGTCAATTTAGTTTTTGCATGAATGCACATAGAAACTATATATCTTGTTTTGGTTATGGTGTAGGATGTAACAAGTACACGAAAACAGTTCTAAAAACATTAGAATCCGTACAAGATTAGACGGGGAACACTTTTGTTGTTTGTTCTTTTGCTTCTTCATACAGCCGTAATAGTACATCCTTCGGTGCTATTCTAATGTATATAATTACTTTAGCTTCTCAAAATTTTTAAAAAAAAAATGAATGCACACATAAAGTTTACCATTATGCTACCTTATCAAAAGTTTACCATGATACTACCAATGAATTACTTGTAACACATAAAGATCTTGCATTCCAAATCCTGCACACTTTCAAGGATGTTATTTAGGGAGTAATATAATTTCTCTTCTTTTTGTAGGTTGTCACCTGCGGCAGCATTCCTCTTGAAACTTCTTTTCAGCGGGTACCAAGATGTGTATATGCTTCTACAGAATTGCACGAATACAAAGCTTGCGTTGGAAATTGTGCAAATCCTAGACAGCGTAGCTTTTCATGGGGACGCAGGCATTCGGAGGTTGGTTTGTATATCAACTATTTGAGTATTTCTTGATTTGATCCCAGTACTCAGTGCCAATTGGTATCAGCCGAATGTTATTTTAAGTGCAATAGTTATTATTATATAACAGTGGCATAGATATAGTTATGTTGATACTTATACTATTTCATCCTCGTTAGAAGTTGAATACAAATGCTTCGGGGAGGTCATCCGGTACCTATGCTGGTGGGAGGTAGCAGGTACCTGATGGAATAGTCAGGGTTCCATAAGCTGTGGTGTCATTGAAATATTACATGGGAACTATAAAAAAGTTATACCCCCTCTGATTCAACTTGTTTGTTTGATTTTGACTTAGCACGAAGTTTAAGAAAGTAAAAAAAACTTTTGAATCTTGTGGTCTTAAACTAAAGATATAGAATGTACCAAAATGCCCTTTAATCTTGAGATCTTAAACATGCCATGTGGGAAGTTAGAATTAAAGAGTTGGAAAAAAGGAAATGGCGATTTTAATTTAAAATGGACGATAAATGAAAGTAAGACAAACAAATTGAAACGGAAGGAATATGCAGTTCAAGCTGAAGTTTTGGAATTCAAGTCACATAAGGCGATGGACTATCTATCTTCAAGCCTGAGCAAACAAACTTCAGTGCAAGTTCATAGAGTCAAAAAGATTTGTAACCAACATCATTTACCAACTTCGAGGGTTACGTTTTCAGAAATTTCTAGACTTCTACTGGTCAGATTTTGCTAAAACCAATAGTCCTGTTACTCTTTCTGATACGTAACTTTCTGATATACAAAATTTTGTACTGTCAACTCCTAAGAGGTCATAACGAGTGGTGACAATTGATCCTTTGCCTCTTCCCCTCATCCCAGGATTATGTGGTCATGATTCCAAATGTTATGTCTAATGAAGTCACCAAGTTCAAAAAAAATGTTATGTCTATTGTCTAATGAGAAACTGACATATGTTTCTTGGTAACAGAACTATGTTGGTGATTTCTATATATCAGACTTCCAGACTGGATTAAGAGCGCTGGTTAAGGCAGGCTATGGAGCAAAGGTGGCACCATTTGTAAAATCAAAAACAGTTGTTGATGTAACAAGTGACAGTGAGTTGTCTCCTAATTTCATAAGATGGCTTGCTGATCGAAACCTCTCAAGTGATGACCGTGTAATGCGACTGAAAGAAGGGTAAGTTGAGTTTATTCAGCGAACCTCATGTATTTATTCCAACTTATGAAAGCTTCCCCAGACTAAGGTTCTTGCTGATTGCTTAAAAAATTACAGTTACATCAAAGAAGGGAGCACCGTAAGTGTCATGGGCGTTGTAATGCTCCAAGAGAACGTGCTAATGATTGTTCCACCACCTGAGCCTATTTCAATAGGCTGTCAATGGCTCCGTTGTCTTCTTCCAACCTACGTAGAAGGTCTCATCTTGACCTGTGACGATATTCAGGACGGTGATGTTATTCCTGTATAGTATATACTACCAATTTTGATTATTCCCACGAGTTTATGCCATAAGAGTACACAACCGATGGCAGCACTAGGCTAGCGAAGGTGTGCCTTTTTTTCGTTCCTATGCAAATATTCAACTGTATGTAAGATTGCATAGCAGAACAGAAACAGGCAAAACTGTGTTTTTCTAGAAGTCTGAAGTTGGTTATTCCTATGTATTTAATGGTGTTTTTAGCAGAGTTCCTAAAGGGAAGAGGAGATAAAAGGGTCTTCCTCCTTTGAGCAACTAAGCTTGTTGTGTATGATGCTAGATTTCATATCTAGTTTGTTTTTTGCTGCATTATGATATGTTTATATATGTAAATGTTCATAGCTTGCTTTAGCTTTTTGTTTTATTTTATCGCGGGTATAACTATTTGGTATTTGGAATTCACTTAGTTCTGAAATTTGCACGTTTAAGGTTCGTTAAAGGAGGAAGCGCTCTTTATCAGAATATATTAGATTGTATTGCCAAATTTGTTAATATCATCTAATGATGAAAAGTGCAGCTTCGGGTAACAATAGATTTGGTGTAATCACGCCATTACCTTATCTTTTTTCCGTTGCTTGTACTTTTTATATGACAAGGGAACCCACAATGGCTATCCTTTAGGTATGCACAAGATAAATTCTATTGTACTGTAATAGTCCATAAACCATACATGAGAGGTAAATCGTATCAGGCATGCACAATCGAAAAAGCATGCATGCGGTTTCGAACCTCAGAGCCCCAGTACTTATTATTTAATAATTCTATTTTACTCTGCATGCTTACCTTTTTTTCTAGTAGTACCTCTACCATACGCCTTACATTTTCTCTGTAATATTATAAGCTTATTCTTCCTAATGTTGGTGTAATAACACAATGAAACAACGGAAAACGATATAATCATCCAAAGTTTCAAATATTCAATTCATCAATATAATATAATACAATAATATATATTATGAAACGATACTATAGAATAAAAAAACACTAACAAACTTTCTATATAGTTCTGACAATTCTTAGAAGCCGCGCGAAATGGCTGTTGTACGGAATAACAGAATCAAGATTCCCTTCACTCCCCTGTGAACTTTTCACCTTATTTCTTTAAACTAAAAAGAAAAAAATTCAGTTTTTTTCCATACAATATTTCAAGATTCATTAAAGGGGTTGCAGATAATAGAAAAATTTGTAATGGGTAATCGAAATATGGATGATTTCTTGATTCTATATATTTTTGGAATTGCATTTATGGGTATGTTTTTAAGATGTTTTGGGAGTGTTGGAGTAAACTGGGGTACAATGGCAACTCACCAATTACCCCCAAATAGTGTTGTGAAGATGTTGATAGAAAATGGTTTTGATAAAGTGAAACTGTTTGAAGCAGATGAAGTGATTTTGAATGCTTTAATTGGTACTGAAATTGAAGTAATGCTTGCAATTCCTAATTATATGTTGGAGGATTTGAGTTCTAATTCTATAATTGCTGATTCTTGGGTTGAAGCTAATGTCTCTGCATATGCTTATCCTCATGGAGTCAAAATCAGGTTCATTTTTAAACCAGTTCTTAGTATTCCTTTGCTTTACTTGCGTCGAGAGTCTATCAGAAACAACATTTCTACCTTCGGAAATGTGTACTCGTGTACATACAACGTTCCCTAGATCCCACTTGTGGATTATACTGGATATGTTGTTGTTGTAGTAGTTAGTAATTCTCCTAGTTTATTCAAAGTTTTTTGTTGTTGAGTTGAGCTTAAGGGTGTGTTTGCTATGAAGGAAAATGTTTCTCGAAAAATAAGTAGTTTTCTTACTTATTTTCAGGTTTTTGCTAAGTATGCAGAAAATATTGTTCGGAAAGCATTTGTATATAATGTAAGCGAACTGTATGGGGTTGGGAGATGGGGTTGGAAGCTATGGGGGTGAAATGTTTTGGAGGGTGCGGAGGAGACAATCAATGTAAAATGCTTCTTATGAAACCCGAATTCCTTATTTCCACTGAACTTGTTTTCCTAGAGAAAATTTTCAGGTTTTTTTTAACGAAACACACCCTATATGCAAAAACACATTACTTAGGATTCATATAGCCGATCCCAACTTATTTGAGACTGAGGCGTAATGGTAGGATATAGGAAGATCAAGAAAGGGAAGGGGAACATGGACTTAGAGGAATTGAATCCATTTGTGTTGTGTTTGCAACTTCAGTAGAGTTTTGTTTGAATTTCTACATAGCATTTCTCAAATGAATGTAGGTATGTAGCAGTGGGAAATGAGCCATTTCTCCGAACATACAACGGGACGTACCTGCAGTACATATTACCAGCACTGAAAAATGTTCAAGAAGCCATCAACAAAGCTGGATTAGGGGCAAAGGTGAAAGCAACTATCCCTTTCAATGCAGACATTTACTTCTCCCCTGAGTCAAATCAGGTACCCTCAGCTGGTGATTTCAGGCCAGAAGTGCGCGATTTAACCCTCCAGATTGTCCAATATCTGTATTTGAATGATGCCCCTTTCGTCGTTAACATCTATCCTTTCCTAAGTCTATATGGGAACATCTACTTCCCATTAGACTTTGCCTTCTTTGATGGCTCAAACAAGCCTGTCAGAGATGGAGATTATGTTTACACGAACGTGTTTGATGCCAATTTCGATACACTTGTATGGTCGTTGAAGAAAGCTGGTTTCACTGACATGAAAATCGTAGTAGGAGAAGTAGGTTGGCCAACAGATGGAGATAAGAATGCTAATAACGAAAACGCTATGAGATTTAACCAAGGATTGATCAAACATTGTTTGAGTGAACAAGGAACTCCTGCAAGAAAGGGCAAGAAGATAGAGGTTTATTTATTCAGCCTTATTGATGAGAATGCTAAAAGCATTGCTCCAGGTAACTTTGAGAGGCATTGGGGAATGTTTGAATTCGATGGAAAGCCTAAATACGAGCTAGATTTATCCGGGAGGATGCAGAAGGACAAAGGGTTAGTTGCAGTAGAAGGTGTAAACTATATGCACAAAAGGTGGTGTATACTTAAACCAGAAAACGCGGTAACAGATGTAGATAATGCAGAAGACTTACCAAAAAACATAGATTACGCGTGCAGTCTTTCAGATTGCACGGCTTTGGGATATGGCTCGTCCTGTAACCATCTTAGCACGGAAGGGAATGCGTCCTATGCTTTTAACATGTACTATCAGCTCAAGAATCAGAACAGTTGGGACTGTGATTTTGATGGCCTGGCTGTGGTGACTGATGAGGATCCATCGGACGACAAATGCCGATTTCCGCTGATGATTGCTGTTGGTCACTCCCTGGATATGCTGTTGCCCAAGAAGCTGTTGTATGTCTTACTTGTTGCTATTCTCCTCTTGATGGATGATTAGTGAATCTTGTTCCTTGTTTTTTCTCCTAGAGACAAGTCACTTTGAGAAAATACATCAGTAAAATTCAGTATGTTAAAAGTAAGTCTCATTCTAGATATTGATAACTATCCATTGCTCAGACTATATTTTGGTGATATAGCTTTTGAACAATTTCTTTGCAAAACCTTTACAGAATCGTACGTACAGTCTCACAAATTTTAGAGTCAACTTTACGCATTTAGGGGCCAATTTATAGATATTAGACAATTTTCTTAGTTTTTCGTGTGTTAGCCCATGAATATTTTTATGATATGGCTTCCGAATGATCTTTGTGAAACCTTTACAGAACCCTCCGTAGGGAATTGGGGGAGTATTACGTACCGTCTCACAATTTTTACAGTCCATTTTGGACATTTAGGAGCCAATGTACAAGAATTAGGTGATTTTCTCAGTTTTTCATGTATTACGTAATGCTCCACCAAATCATTTACGTAATCCTCGTAAAACCGAAAATATACAAAAATGGCGGGACAGTACGTAATGCTTCCCCAACTCATTACGGAGGTCCTTATAAAGTCTTTTTATAAAAAAAAATTGGGTGCTCCGAGACGCCAAATCCATGGGCTAATACACACGAAAAACTAAGAAAGTCGGGTAATTCCTAAAAGTTGGATCGTAAATGAGAAAATATGCGTGAAAAAAATGGTGGGACTATACGTAATGCTCTCCAACTCATTACAAAGGTACCCAAAAATGAGCGCTACAAGCCATAAAATCAATGGGCTAATACATTTGAAAACCAAGAAAGTAGTGTAGTTCCTAAAAGTTGGCCCCTAAATGCAAAACTATGCCTTAAAAAAATGGCGAGACTATACGTACTGCTCTCTCAACTCATTACGATGGTCCTCATAAAAAAATTTCAGAAAAACCTTACCAGCGCCACAATGCGCCAAATCCATGGACTAGCCTATGAATATTTTGTGATCGGACAATTTCTTTGCATAACTTTTACAGAATCTTCTGTAGGGAGTTGGAGGAACAGTACATACTTTCTCACAATTTTTAGAGTTCATTTTGGACATTTAGGGGCCAATTTACAGGAATTAGGCGTTTTTTCCTTAATTTTTCGTGTGTTAACCGATGAATATTTTGGTGATATGATTTTCGAATGATCTATTTGTGGAACTTTTACGGAACCCACCATAGGGAGTTGGGGAAGTAGTATGTACAGTCTCACAATTTTTAGAGTCCATAATAAAAATTCTGTAAGAAGACAATAACAACAACGCCATACCCAGTGTAATCCAACAAAAGTGGAGTCTGGAGATGATAAAGTGAACGCAGACTTTATCACTACCTTGGAGTAGAGAGGTTGTTCCCGATAGATCCTCAACTCAAAGAAAATACAGACCAAAGCAATAAAGAGAAAGAAATACGAAAATGGAGAAAGTCCTGGTAAAATACTATAGATAACCTATAAATCATCCTAAACGATAGTCATAATAAGAATAAAAAATAGAAGCGTAAAAAGCCCATAGACAATAACCAAAGTCAAAGGACAGGAAACTATAAGAGTAATATCACGACTAATATTATAGACAAATAAGAGAGACAATGCTCCGGTCACATTGTACCCTTTGTATTTTAGGTGTGTACTTTTAAACACTAACATCTGAAAAAAGTTTCTTACATCATAGTAATGTCGTCTTATGGCGAAGCGATAAGAGATTAAAAAAGACGGGAGGAACTACAACGAAAATGCTACAGTCTAGACTGCATTCCACCGGCAACTACAAGAGTTTCTCCGGTTACATAAGCTGCATCGTCTGAAGCAAGATAGGCAGTAGCTGCAGCCATGTCTTGTGTTGTTCCGAGCCTACTGAGTAATGTCTTAGCCTCAAGTTCTCTCCTCTATAAAACAATAAGCGTCCACTTAATAAACTATGAACTCGCGATCAGATATTTTAACAAACGAGAGATAAGACATCTAACAGTAATGCGAACTTACCAAATTAGCATCCCCTGTGATGAACTTAGCGAAATGTGTGGGTACAAAACCTGGTGCAACACAGTTCACACGAGTACTCGGAGCCATTTCAGCTGCGAGAGCCTGAAATGGCACAAAAAATTTAGAAGGAAACTAAAAAGAATTCAAGAATTTTCACTGTATGGATTTTTCTGAGGCCACTCTTTAAATTTTGTCCCCATTAGCGTAGTGGACTAAATTTCGCCTTTCAAAGTAGTTGGATGAGTTTTTGTTTTTAGGCTAACGGGGACAGAAATTTTAAATAGTTCCCTGGAAAAAAGCCATTTGTGTTGTAACTTAATAAGCTAATAATGCCACGATAAGTACCTTGGTCAGTCCAAGAAGAGCTGTTTTTGTTACGCCATACATTCCCATGGAAGCAGGTGGTCTATAAGCAGCAATAGATGAAATTATAACCACCGAGGAACCATTCTGAAGGTAAGGAGCTGCATCCTATAAGTGTTTCAAAGAGTAAATATTATGCACAGCGCCAAGAACAATTAAAAGTAATATTGGGACAACGGAATGTAGAATAAATCAAAACATATGATAGAAAGAAAATCTTAGCATCCTCTAATTTCCTCAATATTTCTACAGGCATACATGAATATCAAACATTTTTCTCTTAAGAATTTATTCATATCAATGACTTACTTGAAGTAATAAGATAGCGGCTTTCACGTTGATGTCCCATAGCTTGTCAAGGGTTTGTTCTTTAGTTTCTAATATTGTAGCCACGGTAGGATTTACAGCAGCATTTGACACAATGACATCTAATTTCCCGTATTTCTGGAAAATGACAACTTCCAATTAGTGAAATTGGAATATAACTTCTGCAGAGCAACTGTATTATCATACAAGTCAGGTTCAAATGTGATTAATATTGACCGATCCACAAATGTCTTTGAGGGTTCACCGTGCTTTTTAAGTACTATAGCGTCCCGTACACTCTTTTTATTGAAAATTTAGTAGGTGCTTCATCAATAATTAAGAAGATTAAAATGAGTGAAAACAAATTTATCATATTTTCTGGAAATTCACTAGTCATGGTTTTTGTTTTCAGAATTTCTAGGGTCTGAAAATGCCTATTAAGACACTGACGCTGGCTTATCGAATATGATTCCTCAAATGGTCCATTTCTAGACAACAACGAGAGAAGCCATTTTTAAGAGAGTGAACAACAACCACTCTAATATGATGAAACAGTTAGACTCGCGTGAGAAACTCATGAGCGAAGAGCAATGAAAAAGCATCTCCGGGTATTCACTTTACACAGAAGGAGTTTGCTAGTCTATCAAAAATGGTTTACTTGTCTGTGATATTTCTTTCCATTTGTCTAAGCCTTGGTGAGCGGAGCTAGTTGGTACCCGTGCTAGTGAGAGAGATAGCAGGTATCCGGTGGAATAATCAAGACGCTCATAAGGTGACCCCCATATTACCTTAATAATTTATTTATTTTATCTCACACTAGAAAATGAACACAAACTATCTAGTTTCATTCACCAGCAATTTTTTCCGGTCAAGAATTCAAGCACCGATCAAATTAACACACTTGCATATCTCGGTTCCAAGAACTTTCGGATTATACCAAATCGACCACAGAGAGAAACAGTTCATTAGTATCTTGTAGATAATATACCATACATTTGAACTCAAACTTCTGAATTTGATTAATTGAATAAGTGATAAAAATACACAAGTTGCATACCTGAATGGTCTTGTCGAACAAATTCTTCCTCTGTTGTGCATTTGATACATGACATACTACTCCAAAAACTTCAATTCCTCGATCACGGAGTTTTTGTACCGCTTCATCCACATTTTTCTGTAAAACGAACAGATCAAAAGAACACGCCAAGTCAATACACCAAATGCATAAACAAGCAACAAACAACCATGTTAGTATGTTAACACTAATATCTACATATGGAATTCTTCAAGCACAACCATTGGGTTGATTTGTGCAAATATCCCTTTTAACATTTCGATTCTGTCTCTATTTTAAAAGTTCTTCCACTATAGCAATTTTTTCATGTAGTCTAACGTTTTCTCGTGAGATTTTCGATTTGCTCAAAAAGGATCTTTAAACCATGATCTAAAAGGTCCATAAATTACAATAGAAATAAAAAGAGGATCATTTACGATAGCCGAAAATTACTTCAACATTTTAGATAGACAATCAAAACACAGAAAAAGGATCAAACTTTGATCAAATTACAAACACACAGATCAAAGAATTCATATAAACAAGACAATAGGTGATGAAATCATCAAATTATGCAATAAAACACAGAAAAGGAACAAACTTTGATCAAATTAGAAACACCCATATGAAAAATTCATAAAAAATTACAGTAAATGATGAAACACCAATGTTTGCATATCCAATAAAACACAGAAAAACATCAAACTTTAGCTAAAAATAGAGAGACCCATATGAAGATAACACAAAAACTTGACAAAAAATTATATAAAAACCCTCAAACACAGAAAAAGATCAAAACTTTAGCCAAAATTAGAAACACCCATATGAAGAATTCACAAACTTAACAAGTAATTAGGAAAAACAACCAAGAATTATAATTATTATAACACAGAAACATAAAATAAATAAATAAATAAATTTAATTTTATTATCTCTTTTAAAAAAAACAAAAAAAAACAAACCTGTTTTCTAGAGGAGATAACAACAAAACCACCTTCTAAACCAAGCCTTTCAGCTATACTAAATCCAATTCCCTGTGTAGAAGCAGTTATAATTGCTACTTTTCCTTCAAATCTTTGCCCTAATTTTTTATCCATAGTTGACTAATAAGCTCAAAAACACTTTTAATTTTTTTTTAGAGAGAAAAAAATATCAATTTTCTTTTTTGTGGTATAGAAATGTATAGCGAATTCGCTTTCCGTGGTGACTCATCAGATTATACAGTAAAATCTGAAAAATTTTATGGTGTATGAGGTATGCCATGTAATAGTTGTATGAGGGACTTTTTTAATAGAAAAAAGTACATTTTGTAGGTCCCATGTCTTTTCAACCTCTCCCTTTCTCTTCTCACCCCTCCACCCCACCTTCTATTTACCCCTCTCTTTAATATGAAGTACTTGATATTATTATTTTTTAATTTTAATATATTTCATTACATAAATTTAAAATAATACAATAACAGGATCAGAGAAAAAAAAATAGTACTATATTAAAAGTAGCATTTCATTATTTCTTAAAATTAATATTTATTTTCCTTCCCTTTTTTATAGTTCATAATACTCATTTGTCAAAAATCAAATAGAGATAAATATATAGATACTAATTTAAATTTGAAGTCAAATAATTACGTACTTAAAAAAGTTAAACTAAGATGCGTGCACTTAACCTAATAAAAAATTAATTGTTTTAGTTTTAGGATAAACATAAATAGTTATTTAAATTACATTAGTCAATTTTATTTTTTTCCATTTTACTCTCTCCATTTTATTCGATTATTTTTTTCTCGAAATTCAAGCTATAAAATGTATTTTTTTT